>NC_140512.1:1139831-1359831 GCF_964339955.1 Pipistrellus hanaki
CCTGTCCCCATCCCTGTCCCCGTCCCTGTCCCCGTCCCTGTCCCAGTCCCCGTCCCCGTCCCTGTCCCCATCCCTGTCCCCGTCCCCCATCCCTGTCCCCATCCCTATCCCCGTCCCCGTCCTCATCCCTGTCCCCGTCCCCCATCCCTGTCCCCATCCCTGTCCCCGTCCCTGTCCCCATCCCTGTCCCCGTCCCTGTCCCCGTCCCTGTCCCCATCCCCATCCCCGTCCCCGTCCCCGTCCCCGTCCCTGTCCCCGTCCCTGTCCCCGTCCCTGTCCCCATCCCTGTCCCCGTCCTCCGTCCCTGTCCCCGTCCCCCATCCCTGTCCCCGTCCCTGTCCCCACCCCTGTCCCCGTCCCCCATCCCCCGTCCCCGTCCCTGTCCCCATCCCTGTCCCCGTCCCCATCCCCGTCCCCGTGAGGCCTCCGCTGGGGAAGTGGCTCTCACCGTCTGCCCGTGGGGTGTCAGGCTGGGCCGCGTCCGTCCTGTGCCCTGCCCAGGGGTCTGGGCCGCCCGCACACGGAGGCATCGAGTCTCTCTGGAGGCGCTTGGCCGCGGACGGAGCGGGGGCCGCGGACGGAGCGGGGGCCGCGGACGGAGCGGGGGCCGCGGACGGAGCCGGGCCCAAGGCCGCGCTCCCCACGTGGCCGTGCGGAAGGGCCGCTGTGCGGGCCGGTGGGTCGCCCGTCTATCAGGGACCGGGGACGATGCTGAGGCCGGCGGGGCCGGTGAGGCGCCGTCCTCAGAGGGCGTGGGGCACAGCAGGGCGCCCGTGTTGGATGGGTTGGCTCTGTCACTACATCAGTGCGTTCTATCACGGGAACGAGGGGAACCAGAGGAGGGCGGGTCCCGGGAGGCGGTCCTCTGCTGATCCATGGCTCCTCCAGAACCGGTCCTTCCGGGGGAGCCTCCAGGGCGCCCGGAGGCAGCGAGGGAGAGGGCCACTCGGGAAGGCAGGTGACGGGGCGTGGAGGGGGGAGGGGGGCGTGGAGGGGGGAGGGGGGCGTGGAGGGGGGAGGGGGGCGTGGAGGGGGGAGGGGGGGCGTGGAGGGGGAGGGGGGGCGTGGAGGGGGAGGGGGCGTGGAGGGGGGAGGAGGGGCGTGGAGGGGGGAGGGGGGGCGTGGAGGGGGAGGGGGGGCGTGGAGGGGGGAGGGGGCGTGGAGGGGGGAGGAGGGCGTGGAGGGGGGAGGGGGCGTGGAGGGGGGAGGGGGCGTGGAGGGGGAGGAGGGGCGTGGAGGGGGAGGGGCGTGGAGGGGGGAGGGGGGGCGTGGAGGGGGGAGGGGGGGCGTGGAGGGGGGAGGAGGGGCGTGGAGGGGGGAGGAGGGGCGTGGAGGGGGGAGGGGCGTGGAGGGGGAGGGGGGGCGTGGAGGGGGAGGGGCGTGGAGGGGGGAGGGGGGGCGTGGAGGGGAGGGGCGTGGAGGGGGGAGGGGCGTGGAGGGGGGAGGGGGGGCGTGGAGGGGGAGGGGCGTGGAGGGGGGAGGAGGGGCGTGGAGGGGGGAGGGGCGTGGAGGGGGAGGGGCGTGGAGGGGGGAGGGGGGGCGTGGAGGGGGAGGGGCGTGGAGGGGGGAGGAGGGGCGTGGAGGGGGGAGGGGGGGCGTGGAGGGGGAGGGGCGTGGAGGGGGGAGGGGCGTGGAGGGGGGAGGGGGCGTGGAGGGGGGAGGAGGGGCGTGGAGGGGGGAGGGGGCGTGGAGGGGGGAGGAGGGGCGTGGAGGGGGGAGGGGGGGCGTGGAGGGGGGAGGGGGGGCGTGGAGGGGGAGTGGGCGTGGAGGGGGAGGGGGCGTGGGGGCGGGGAGGGGGCCTTGCCAGATGCAGGCGGGTGACTTTGGAAGAACCTGGCTCAGAGCTCAGAAGAGGGAACTGGGACGATGCTAAAGGGCACCCGTTTTCTAGGAAAGTTGGTCAGGCTCCTGTGAGCTCAGTGAGGCGGGCACGTCCAGAGGCAGAGAGCGGGAAGGAGGCCACGGCCCGACGGGGGCTGAGGGCCTGGCTGAGGTGGGCCACTCACTCACTCATTCATGCCCTCACTCACTCATTCATTCACCCATTCATTCACTCACTCACTCATGCCCTCACTCACTCATTCATTCACTCATTCATGCCCTCACTCATTCACCCATTCATTCACTCACTCATTCACTCATTTACTCATTTACTCACTCATTCACTCACTCATTCACTCACTCACTCATTCACTCATTCACTTGCTCACTCATTCACTCGCTCATTCATTCACTCATTCATTCATTCATTCACTCATTCATTCACTCATTCACTCATTGTCTGCAGGGGTCCTCAAACTTTTTAAAGTGGGGGCCAGATCATGGTCCCTCAGAGAGCTGGAGGGCCGGACTATATGAACTACTAATTCCTACTGTAACACCTCGGCTGCGCTCACTGCCCAAAAAACCTGGCGGGCCGGATCAGACTCCTCTGCGGGCCGCATGTGGCCCGCGGGCCGTAGTTTGAAGACCCCTGGTTGAGCATCCTCTTACACTGCCCTTCTAGATGCTCCAGTCACAATAAAGGAACAAGGCCATGATGCTTTGCCTAACGGCACCTGTAGTCTAGTCGAGGAGACTGACAATTAAAAATAATTCAGGCCCCAGCCAGGCAGCTCAGCAGTCAGGATGCCTACAATAAGCAACCACTGAACGCATCGATATGTGGAGCAATAGCCGATGCCCCCCCCCCCCCAAATCAATAAAAACAAACGAAGAAGTGAGTGCAGGGAGGGCAGACAGGAGGCAGGGCCCGCGGAGGGGGCCAGGTGTGCGAGGTGGGGAGGGTCATGCGGAGGACACAGCAGCATGGCCTGGGGAGCACAGGTGAGGGCCAAAGGGTCCAGGCCAGGCGGAGGGGCCAGCACAAGGCGCTCTGCGCCCGAGGCTGGGACTGGATGCCCAGCGGGCCTTCTGTCAGGAACGCTCCTACATCCTGCCGCTCAGGGCTGCATTCACATCACTGTTCCCCAGGCCTCCCGGGCTTGCCTCCCGGGTTCCACCTTTGTTCTTTAAATAGACTCCTGTTGACTTCAGAGGAGCTGAGAAGGAGAGAGAGAGGAACAATGGTGAGAAAACCGTGATCCACTGCCTCCTGCATCCCCCACTGGGTTCCAGCCACAACCCGCATGTGCCCTAACCGGGATGGGCCCCGGGACCCTGCAGTCTGCAGGCCACGCTCTGTCCACGGAGCCACACTGGCCAGGGCGGTTTTCACTCCTGGAAGCCTCGGGACTTACTGGATCTGCCTCCTTTGCTTTTCTAGTACCTGGGGGGCTCCCTCCACGGGGAGGGCAGGGCCTGGAGGGGCTCTCAGAGCCCAGGGGGCCGGGAGGGGCCCGGAGGGGTGAGAGTGGGTGGGGCCTGTGGGGCAGGGCCCTCGGGGCTCCTCCCAGCAGGCCTTGCAGCTGCAGGAAGCCGCCCACCCCACCAGCAGAAACCACAGGCTGTGCAGCTGCTGCCCGCCGTGCACCCTCACACAGGCACGCCCCGGCTCTGCACGGCACCCCCTCTCCTTTCTCTGCTGCTCGCTCAGAGCCACGGGGTTCGGACCACCAGGTCCCCATCCTCAGGGGCCCGGCTCTGTCTGGGCTGCACAGGCCGGCCCTGCCCTGCTGGGTGTGTGCAGAGCGGCGTCTGCCTCTGAGCACTAGGCTGTGTGGTGTGTGTGTTTTAAAAAATATTTTTATTTCAGAGAGGAAGGGAGGGAGAGAAGCATCAATGATGAGAGAGAAGCATGGACCGGCTGCCTCCTGCACACCCCACCGTAGGGGTGGAGCCCGCAAGCCGGGCCTGTGCCCTGACTGGGAGTCGAACCCTGACCTCCTGGTTCAGAGGTCGATGCTCAGCCCCTGAGCCACGCCGGCCGGGCTCAGGTGTGTTTAGCTGCCCATGGCTGTCACTGTGGAACACTGTCGCTCAGTGGACCAGGACAGGGACCACAGCTGAGCCTAGCCCCCCCTCTGCTCTCCACCTGAGCCCCTTCTCCCGCCCCCCCTGCCCCCTGCCCAGCCCAGGCCCAGTCACAGCCGGACCCGCTGCTCCGCTCCTCCTGCCGCCCCTCGGCTTCCCACCGCCCGGAGCCGCCTGCCCTGCCCTGGCTCCCGGGCCGTCACCCTCCGCTCTGGCCTGAAGGCTGGAGGCACGGGGCACTGCGCCTCCAGGCAGGGGCGCAGCATTGGAGCAGGAAGGTCCCCCCAGGGCGGCCGCCCCCTCGAGGCCCATGGAGGCGGAGCCCTCTCTGACCGGCCACCCACAGCGCGGGGCCCGGGCCTGGGCCTGGGGACCCCTGCCTCGGGGACTCAGGGTCTGAGTCCACGGCCAGTCATGAGGTGTGGGCCCTGCACAGCCGAGGCCAGCTGTGCGTCCCCTCCTAGGAGACGGGACGTGGTCTGGCCCCGTGGAAGGAGGAATTCACTCCGAGCTGCGAGAGTGACACCCACCTTCCCCCGCTCGGTGTGCCTTCGAGCGCGAGGCCTCAGGCGGAGGTGGCACTGGAGAGGGCGGCCACTGAAAGGAAGTCCCTGACTCCCTTTCTGGTCCGCTGGATCAGCTCTTCCTGCCTCTGCTGTCGATGTTTACATCTGAGCCGATGTGTTTCGATAAGTTTCAGTTGTTCGTTGAATTTTAAATATTTAAAATTCAACGTTTAAATTCACTTGTTGGTAGGTATGTATTTGTTGTCATTTTATTGTTCATAATATTTATCTTTACCTTTTTCTTACTCTTCTTAAAGAATACCCTTCAGCATTTCATGTAATCCTGGTTTGGTGGTGATGAACTCCTTTAGCTTTTTCTTGTCTGGGAAGCTCTTTATCTGGCCTTCAATTCTGAATATCAGCTTGGCCCAGTAGAGTAATCTTGGTTGTAGGTTCTTGCTATTCATCACTTTGAATATTTCTTGCCACTCATGTCTGGCCTGCATAGTTTCTGCTGAGAAATCAGCTGACAGTCGTATAGGTACAGCCTTGTAGGTAAAATCAAGTGAATAAAAAATTTAAAACTAGGTGTTAAATTATTGTTCAGGCTGCGTTTCTGTTGTCACGAGGTTAACTGTGAACCATCTCTCCGTGAGCACAGGGCACCCAATGACTTTGTGAGGATCCCCATGGAATCTCCGTCATATTTATGGGAAACTTTCCCAGTTTGTTTTCCTTTTCATTTTACTTTCAGTAAGTGCTTGTTTGGCAGACGTTTCCTGCGTTTATGTTCCATATCATTTACTTGCTTTCTTCATAATTTGTTATATTGGCTCCAAAATTTGGAAATAGGAAAACTTCCTGATAAATACTTTACTTTGCTATTTATTTCTGGGATTGAGCTATATCACTCGTTTTTCTAAGATTCAAGCCTTAGAGTTATTTGTCTGTTTTGTTTCTGTGTATTTTCTACCGTATTCCTTCTTCTTTCATCACATTTCTCAGGGCCTGTCAGGTGCCATTAAAGAAACTCGGTTTGAGCTGTCGCGTGTGGTGCTGGATGACGGAGTGAAAAGTGGGGACTGTAACCCGGCCCCCATCCTCTGACACGGTTTCTGTGAGTGCCGGCTCGGACTAACTGCAGCTTGTAGATAAGCAGCATGTTTGTGTGAGAATTCTAGGAACTGTCCTGGCTGGTTTGGCTCAGTGGTTAGAGGGTCAGCCTGCAGACCAAAGGGTCCCAGGTTCGATTCTGGTCAAGGGCACAAACCTTGCAGGCTCCTTCCTGGCCCAAGCCTTGGCTGGAGCACGTGCAGGAGGCAACCAACCGCTGTGTTTCTCTCACATCGATGTTTCTCTCTATCTTTTCCTCTCTCTTCCACTCTCTCTAAATGATCAATGGGGGGAAAAAATCCTTAGGTGAGGATTAACAACAAACAAACAAACAAAACAAAAAAACATACAAACAAAAGCATCCTAGGAGCCAACTTCAGACGATATAGACTCCCAGGTCCAGAACTGCTGACCTTCAGCCATGGAACCAGGATGACAAAGATGGGGTGATGCACACCAGCACACCCTGTCACTGGCTTTGGGTCCTTGGGGACCGGCTGGTCTGCATGGAGAGCACTTTTCACACACACACACACACACCCCGCTCTCTGTCCTGCTTCTCCTCTCCCTCCTTCGGGAGCCTCTGCCTGCTCGGAGCTGAGAGGTGGAGACGGAATTGGTGACAGGAGCCCCGTCTCCTCAGGCGCCAGCCCTGGGACACACCCCTCTCCTCCGGCACCAGCACCGTCTCCGGAGTCCGGCTTCCGTGCCGGCGGGCAGCGAGCCTTGGTCCCAGGGCAGAGCTGTGGAGTGGGTCACACGGGGGCGCAGCTGGCGTGGACCGGAGGAAGACCCCGGTGGGGAAGGCGGTGTGCCGTGCCCTCTGCCTCCTTCCTCTCTGCTCCAGGATCCCGGTTTCATCCCTTTTCAGGGCAGGTGTTTCTGCCCGTGAAAGAGGATGTGGGAGCGGAGCTCGGGACGGACATTCTGAAGCTCCATCACCCAGGCCAGAGCCCTCAGCAGGTCCAGGGAGGCCCAGCCCGCCCCGCCCGGGTCACCTGCTGGCCAACACCCAGAACCAAATAATAAGTGGTATTTCCTGCCTGCTGAGAGTGAGCGGCGTGGAGGGGCGGTGTGGGTCCGGCTGCCCCTGCCCCGGACCCCTGGGGCGTGGGGGCCGTGCTCACCCCACTGCGGGGAGCGGGTGGCGGGCGGCCGGCGGCCCCTGCAGGTCGGTGTGTGAACAGCAGGCGATTTCCCTCCTGGGCCCATGGCGCCCACCAGGTGCCTCCCATTCCGTGGCTCCGTGTCCAGAGCCTGTGGGCGGTGGTGGTTCCCAGGGCCCGGCTTTGCGGGGGGAGGGGGGTCACCAACTGTCAGGTCGGGGGGAGCCACCCCCAGGAGGGGCTCTGTCCTCACGGAGACCAGCGGAGTCTCTGGACCGTGCTCCTGTTCGAGCTCACCTGAGGTGCTTCTGCCATTGATTTTAGAGAGTGGAGGGGGGAGGGAGGGAGGAGAGAGAGACACTGATTGGCTGCCGCCCGCACGCCCCCCGACCAAGGCCGGGATCAAACCTGCAACCAAGCTTGTGCCCCTGACCAAACTTGAACCCACAACCTGCCGTCCTTGGGCTGATGCTCTAAGCCAGTGTTTCCCAACCTTCTCTCATGATGAGAATCACCTGGTGGAGTTGTTAAAACACAGATTCCTGAATCCCAACTAAGAAGTGCTAAACTAGAATTTTTGAGAACATATAGGTAAAATTGCATACCTAACTTAGTGCTCTGTATATAACATCTGTCTTAGAGCACTAGTTAAGTATACAATTTTACCTATATGTTCCCAAAAATTCTAGTTTAGCACTTCTTAGTTGGGATTCAGGAATCTGTGTTTTAACAACTCCACCAGGTGACTCTCATCATGAGAGAAGTTTGGGAAACACTGGTCTAAGCTCTGAGCACTGGCCGGGTGACAGTTCCTTCTTGAGCGGGGAGGGAAGTGGGAGGAGTCGAGCTCAAGTGAGGAGAAACTGCTGGAACCTTCTAGAGACTAAACGGGGAGTCTCCCCTGGGACCCGCACACGGAGCTGCTGGCACGGGGTGAGTGCACGGTGTGTGGAGGGGGGGGGGGGGGGGTCTGATACTCCCAGCCGGAGTCCTCCCCGGTCCGAGGCACCCTGCACCCTGACCCAGGAGGGGAGGGTCGCGTGGCCCTGGCGGTCAGGACGGACCGTAGGCCGTGGCTGGGGCAGCGGCACCGCGGGCGGAGCCAGGAGGACCAGGTGTTTCCTGGGCTCCCGCTCCCAACCACGCGCCTGGCAGGTGCGGAAGCGGCAGCGTGGGGCCCGGAGCCGGGGGGGGGGGGGGGGGGGGGGGGTGACGGCGGAGGGGGAGGGCCCGCCTCCCTGCATCCTGTCCTCACCACCACGGGGACGCACACGGGAGGCGCCTGCAGCCTTCGGCGGCTGCGGGGAGCAGAGGGCAGGTGGTGAGGAAGGAAAGGAAGTTCCTCCAAACCAGACCCACCGAGCTCAAGGCCAGCGCAGCCAGGCCGGCTCACACCTCCCTCCGCCTCCTGCTGTGAGGTGCTCAGGGAGGCAGCAGGACTGTCCCCGGCTCTGGAAGGGCTGTGGTTGGACAGCGCCCATGCTTCTCCCACCGTCCCTCCTTCAGGAACGAGGGTTTGCTGGGCAGGACCAGGAGCTCCCGCCAACCCCCCCCCCAGGCCCCTCCAAGGCGCCCACAGAGCCTGTGAACAGCCTCCCGCAGAGACAGGAGCAGGAGCCACTGGGACCCCAGGGACCAGGGCCGCGGGGCCCTCCGCTCTGCACAGTCTGGCTCAGGAGCCTTTCCTAGTGAGGACCAGGGCACAGCCGTCCGGGGTGGGGAGTGAGCCAAGGCGGGGGCAGCAGGGCTCCAGGCAGGCCTGCTGCCCCCTCCTGTTCCAGGGGCCAACATCATTAGCACATCGAGTTATTCAATTCATGAACATGGTATACCTCTCCACCGAGAATCTGTGAGTGGGTGTGTTTATTCACAGGCCCCAGCATCACACTGGAACTCGATTCCTATGTGGCTCAGAGGGTAGAGTGCTGGCCTGAGACGGAAGGGTCCTGGGTTCGATTCTAGTCAAGGGCACATGCCTTGGTTGCAGGTTCCCCAGCCCTGGCCCAGGCCCTGGTCGGGGTGCGTGTATGCAGCAACCAATCAATGGGACACATCGATGTTTCTCTCTGTCTCTTCCCTCCCTTCTACTCTCTCTAAAAATCAATGGAAAAATACCTTGAGGTGAGAATTAACCAAAAACTAAGAAAAGAAAATGCAGTTCCCGAAGTTCACGGGAGAAAGCAGAACTTGTAAGTTAGCGTGTAAGAAGGGTGCATCGGGGTTGCACATGGTAGAGATCAGCCGAAGGACTTGTATGCATGCCTATAAGCATAAGCAATGGACACAGACACTGGAGGGGGGGGGAATGAGGGCATGTGCTGGGGAGTAGAAGGGGCAGGGGGGAGGTCAACGGGTGGGAAAAAAGGAGACCTGTGTACTACTATGTGTAATACGTTAAACAATAAAATTAAAAATTAAATATTTTTTAATTTATTTCAGAGAGGAAAGGAGAGGAGCAGAGAGACAGAAACATCAATGAAGAGAGAGAATCATGGATCCACTGTCTTCTGTGAGTGCCCCCTGGGGATCGAGCCCACAAGCCAGGCATGTGCCCTGACTAGGAATCTAACCATAACCTCCTGGTTAATAGGTCAATGCTCAACCAACAACCAACAGAGCCATTCCAGCCAGCTAGAAAAGTATTCTTATTTTCCAACATCTGTAAGTAGCGCATTATTTGATTTTCCTGTCTTTGGACTTTTCCGTTCTTTGTGGCTTGCTCTGTCCACTCGACAGGAAGTTCCTGGCATGGATCCGAGTTGGCGTGTCAGGTGGACTTGCCGCTCTTAGCCCGCCCTGCACACGTCACACGCCCCAAACACGCACCCGCCAGCAGGCCTTCTGGTTTTGGTTTCCACAGTCTGTCATTACAAGTTACATGCTTGATATTTTCATCTCTCGCATCTCGGAGTCCGATAACTCAGCGCTGAGTTGCATGTACCTAATTGCTCATGAGTCGAACATTTCTCGTGTGTTGGCAAGTGGTTCACGTCCCCTCTGGCAATGGCCTGTTCAGCACCTGGTCTGTGTGCGACTGCTCTGTTACTGACTTTATAGTCTGACTCTCGGGGTTCCTCCTGTCATCAGAGAGTGAGTGATACGCATTCTGATATATTCCGGAAACGACTGTGACATGTGTTTGTGGAGGACACTTCTTCCACTTCGGAGTTTGTCTGTACACTCTTTTTTTACAGATGTTTGCAATCTTTTCCTTTCTACAACCTGTGTTTGTGTTAACATTTTCCTTATGGTGACATCACAAATGGATTTCGCTACATTTTCTTCTTAAAAAGACTCAGTGCTTTATAATTTGGTTTATAATGATTGGACATAGGGGACTGGGCTGAGGCAGGGGTTAACTTTTATTGTTTTCTTGTGTGCATGAAATTATTCTCCAGATACGACAGAGCAATCCTTCCTTCCCCGTCATCTGCAATCCTATCTCATGTTAAGTTTCCACACGCATCCGAGTCTGTGTCTGGGCTCAGTCTGTCCCACGCATCGATTTGTCTGTTTCTGCGCCAAACCCAGCCCTGTCGGCCGGCCAGCCGTTCCCTGCTAGCCGAGGAGGCTGGGCCCCCTGCACCTGCTGCCTCCCGCTGCCCTGACCGCCAGTGACAGCTCTCCCCCCGGAAGGTGGGCATTAGCCGGTGGGCTCTTTAGTGTGAAGAGGTTTGAGCCGATCGGACTGAACTCCTCCATCTAGAAAACTCAGCATAGTGAGGTCTTTGGTTCATGAACATGGTATGCATCTCCACTGAAGACCATGCGAGTGGTGTTTCCTTTCCGTCATGTGTGTGTGTGTGTGTGTGTGTGTGTGTGTTTATGTACTTCAGGCCCTTTCTTACTTTACAAGGTTAGAACCATCATGTTTATTGTTGTCGGACTAACTTGGTAGTTCGCTTTGTTAGAGTTCTTTTGTTTGTAGGAATGAAACTGTCTGTCTGTTTATTTGTTTGTTTGTCTGTCTTTCTGTCTGACTGCTCTGTCCTTTCCCCTAGTTTTGTTTCGGATCCTCTGAAATCGTCCGTTACGTGTCATTGTAAACGCTGTTTTATGTTTAAAATCCACCCTCAAAATCCTGTCAGTCTCAGCAAGAGCACTGAGCCTTTGGAAAGGCATTTGAAGTAGGAGATATTCTGGTAATTTATGTCACTCTGCCCTTTCTGTTTGTTCTTTTTTCTTTCTTTCTTTTGTTCGTGTCTCCTGTTGAGTCCGTGGGGAGCGTGTGATCCTTGTAGTAGCTGGGACGTCACTCCTGTTCGCTTACGCCGCCCGGATGGGCCGTCATCACCCCGCACCCCAGGCAGTGACTGTTCTCACTCGCCCCGCGTGCAGAGCGGCCAGTAGCTCGGCGCCAGCTCCCTCGCCCGGCTCACGTCCTGTCGCAGCCACAGCCCAGGGAGCTGTGGCCACCGCCAGGTTCCACCCGGGCCCGCTGTTCCTGGGCTGAAGTTCACTTCCAGCCTCGCCCTCAGCTCTGCCGGGCCCTCCACCCGCTCCAGGCGGGATGACCACCGGCCGGGAGAGGAGACGGAGGCGCTGAGCCTTTGCCGGGAGAGAGCGGAGCAGTCTCCTGGCAAACCACCCCCCGCCCACAGGTGCCACCGGCCGCCCATGCGGCTCTGGGGCTCAGAGGCTGTGTCTGTGGGCGCCTCTCGGTGTGGGGCTCCGGCTGCTGAGAATGCTCCGCAGTCATCTCGGAGAGGGAACTCGGAGGGGAGGCAGGAAGTGGCTGAGGTCACCCGGGAGGCAGTTGGCAGAACCAGAAATAGACTGCAAGCTTCAGGTCTCACTCTCAGACAGACGGGCAGGAGGCTCTGCTCGGAGGCCAGGCACAGCGCGGGGAGAGCGAGCAGGGAGATGGAGAGAGAGGAAGAGGTGGAGAGAGAGAGAGAGAGAGGTGGAGAGAGAGGGATGGGGAGTGAGGGAGAGGGAGCTCCCGGACACCATCCTGAGGTGGAAACAGGAGTGTTTGCCCGAGGACACCCCTCCCCCCAGCGCACCTGAAGACCCTCTGTTGGGGGAGGGGAGGACTGTTCCCACCAGAGGGCCCCACGGCGGGAGCCTCTGGCCCCCAGCTGTCCCCCTGGTCTTGCCACCTCCGCGCCTCAGGGAGCCTCTGTGCTGAGCGGGGAACTGGAGGCTCCTCCCCTCCAGCCGGGCGTCCGAGGACGGCGTGGTGCAGCGGCCGTGGGGAGGACCTGGGGAGGAGGAGAGGGGCGGTTTGCTCGGTATCAGCTGGCATTCCACGGGAGTCTGTCCTGAGGCCTGGTGCACGAGTCCATGCTCGGCTGGAGGCCGAGGCCTGGCCAGCCACCGGGGCCGAGCGGGGCCTTCCGGCTGCAGGCCGGGCCTCCCTTCGTTCCCTGCCCCCCAGTGGTCAGCGCTCATCGTAGTGAGCGGTCGAACTCCGGAAGGGACACTTGATGTCAGCCTGTTCTCTGCACAGATCAGGGTCAGGTGCGCGGTGGAGCGGGCAGACAGCGTGTGCCTCACCAAGTGTCCCCTGTCGTCCGGCCCGCCGGGCCCCAGGCACAGAGCCGACATCACTGGCCGTGCTCCCGGCTGTGCCCGGACCAGCTGCACCCCTGAGAGGGGACACACCACGGGCCTCCCGGCTCCGGGCGGGTCAGGGCCTTCGCAGAGGCTGGGCCTGAGCTCCCCTTGGTGTGCCCCCCCTCCCGTGGCCCGTGGGCCCCCTGCCACCGCACAGGGTACCAGGGGAGGCCCGGCTCCTCGGATGGGCAGACGGTTAGAGATAAGCAAGTGCAAGCCAGGCCGTCCCTTCCAACGGCCGCTTTCCCAGAAATGAGAGCGACGGAGGAAACACACGTGGAGTCTAAATCTGGTCCGATTTGCAGAACCTCGGGGTTTCGCCGGGTCAGGGCCCGGTAAAAATAGTCTCCGGGTGATTCTGGGCCAGGAAAGTGGACGGAGGGGCACGGAGGCTGTGAGATTCACTTTCCCGGCTTCCTGTTTGGGTTCCTTCGGTCTGAATCACCCTTTCCCCGGCGGGCGCCCCGAGGCACCGGGTGAGCCGGCGGCGGCACAGCGGGCAGGGCCGGGCAATGGGGGAGGGGAGAGGCTTTCAGAGGTCGATTGGCAAAGGCTGCCCTGGAGGCGGCCCGGGGGGCCTGGGGCAGAGGCGCCCAGACCGCTGTGCAGGCAGGACCCCTCGCCCTGCGGCCCCGAGCCCGTCCAGTTGTCCTCCCCGGTCGCCTTCTCCCCAGAGGGCCCTGCACCGGCCCCGTCGGAGCCCCGGACGGGCGCTTCCAGGTCCTCCGGCACATTATCCCACGGAACGTGGCTGACAAGACCAAGCCACACCGTGTCCAGGTTTCAGTGCTCTCTGAGCTCAGCACTGAGCTACCTTCGTCCGTTCAGGCTTTGCCCACAAACACCAGGTCTGGTGAACACGGCGGGTGGGTTAATATTTAACTGGCTTTGAAGAGTGTGATGGTGTGTCGTCATGAAGCAAAATTTCTTTGTGGTGTCTTCTGGCCCATTCTGGTCATTTCACAGTCAAAGCGTGGTTCAGATTGATTATTTGTTGTCGGCAGTGATCAGTATTAACGGTTTCACCCGGTTTGAGAAGCTCATAATGCACCACACCTTCCTGATCCCACCAAACGCAGAGCACTGTCTTCTTTCCGAAGCCATTCGGCCTGGCAGCGATGTTTGCAAGGTTGACCTGGATCAGCCATGATTTTGTGCATTTGGGATTCTCAAAATAAATCCACTTTTCATCACCAGTCACAATTCAGTGCAAAAATACTTTCTTTTGTGCCATTGAAGCAACGTTTTATTGATGACTTTTCGGTTTTCCATTTGTCTTTCGTTCAGTTGATGTGGCACCCACTTTCCTTCCTTTAAAATCTTTCCCATTGCTTGTAAAGGATCGGAAATTGTTTGCTGATCAAGGTTTCATCTTTCTGCAAGTTGTTTTGAGTTTGACAGGCATCTTCATCCAATAATGCTTGCAATTGCTGGTCTTCAAACTTTTTCGATTGACCTGGACATTCTTTGTCTTTCACGTGGAAATCATCCTTTTTAAAGCGTTTACACCAGCGTTCACAAGTATCTTGGGATGGAGTGTGTTCACCATAAGCTTCCCTCCGGAAGTATAAGATCACTTTCAGCAGCACTTTTCTTCAAAATAAAGTAATGAATGAAAACTTCCCACAAATGCTCTTTTTTTGGCACATAATTCAACATTTTTAAGTGTAAAAATAGCTATGATGTTAATACTTTCAGCAAATTTGACATATGCAGTTTTGAAGCTTGTTGTCAGTACTACAAAATAGCATACATATCAGATCGTATATATCTCACCGTATGTGTACCTCCATCTATTGAAAAAGCCCGCATTATTAACGGTGCACCTGGTAAATCGCACAGCTACCTTCTCCCCGTTAATCTGGCCTCCACACATGTGTACTAACATGTCTTGCGGACCCAGATGCGTGGCAGATGCATCCCACATGCTTTTGGAGGCGTGCGCCTGTGTCTTTCTAAACGTGGCCGGTCTGGTTTTGGGTATCGGGGGACAAACGCTCCATCCTCCCTTCTCCGGGGAAGGTAGCCATCAGGCTGCCGATGCTGCACAGCGCTCTGAGACTCTCTCCTCTCCGGATTCCAGCGGACTTTCCCAGCAGCCTTGGCTTGTTCTGTGCCTTCTTTCTGCTGCATGGTCACGGGATAGTTGTCAACATAATTCTGACCGAGCTCATCTTTGTATTAACCCTTTTTCTATTATTATTACTGAGGCAAACCATGCCTTTCAGCATGTGTGGCTTTATAAATAATATTAAGAGTCATCTGCAGCCAAAACCGGTTTGGCTCAGTGGTAGAGCGTCAGTCTGCGGACTGAAAGGTCCCGGGTTCGATTCCGGTCAAGGGCATGTACCTTGGTTGCGGGCACATCCCCGGTGGGGGGTGTGCAAGAGGCAGCTGGTCGATGTTACTCTCTCATCGACGTTTCTAGCTCTCTGTCTCTCTCCCTTCCTCTCTGTGGAAAATCAATGAAATATATTTAATTAAAAAAAAAGAATCACCTGCAAATGACTGTGGGGAGCGGCCTAACAACAGAAGACTCGCCGGAGGAGGAGAAGTGGCCGCGGAGCCCCGGGCAGAGGCCGTGCTGCGTGTCGTGCCCGCTGTCTGCGTGTGCGCACGGAGCGGCGGTGGAAGGCCGGCATGGGCCCGCCACTTCGTTCCGGGACCCTGCAGGGCGCCAGCGTTTCACCGCGGACACAGACCGACCTTCTGATTCACAGCTCACGCTCCTGTGGGGACCGGCGCCAGCCCTCCCTGTGGTGAGCATGGAGATTCTTCCCGTTTTCTCTAAAAGCCTCATTCTCATGACCATTTTACACACACATGCATGCACACACACACGTGTGTGTATACACATGTGCGCGCACACACACACTTTTTTAGGCATGTGTAGGTATTCCTCAAAGTTACAAAGTGAACGTTACACATGTTACCTTTTGCTTCCTCGTGACCTGGGACCCTACACTGTCCTCTTAGCCCGCGGTCGGCAAATCATCCGTCCACAGAGCCAAATACCAACAGGACAACGACTGGAATTTCTTCGGAGAGCCACGTTTTTTAAACATAAACTTCTTCTACGCCACTTCTTCAAAATGGACTCGCCCAGGCCGTGATAGTTTGTGGAAGAGCCACACTCAAGGGGCCAAAGAGCCGCAGGTGGCTCTCGGGCCGCAGTTAGCTGACCACGGCTCTAAATGACTCTACGAATGTCACCCACGAGCCCCCACGTCTCCCTCCCCTTAACAGCCTTCAAGGGCCACACGGAGAACTGCACATCTTGCCATTTATTTTTATTTTCTAACCGCCACTGAGTGGGAGATATATATATATATTTATACATACATTTCATTCCATGGTCCTTTGTATCTCTTTTGTTGCCGGTGTAATTAAGCCCTTTGCCCACTGGTCATTGAGTTATTTCTTTGTACTTTTTATTCACAAGTAAGAGCTCTTTGTATATGAGCAAATGTAACCCTTTCACACTCATTGCAAACATTATCTCAAAGTGTCCCTGCATGTCAACCTGGTCTTTTTTCCTTTCTTTTTAAAAAGCCACTGGGTCCTGGCCGGTTTGGCTCAGTGGTAGAGCGTCGGTCTGCGGACTGAAAGGTCCCGGGTTCGATTCCGGTCAAGGGCATGTACATTGGTTGCGGGCACATCCCCGGTAGGGGGGGTGCAAGAGGCAGCTGGTCGATGTTTCTCTCTCATCGACGTTTCTAGCTCTCTATCCCTCTCTCTTCTATGAAAAAATCAATAAAAAATATATGATAAAAAGCCACTGGGTGAGGCGTGTCCAGATATGGACAGAGACAGGGCCATCGCCGGGTGGGCTGCAGACACATCACCGCCCCCGGCGCCCTCTCGACCCCGCCCCCCGTGGCTGTCCCTGGCTTCTGATTGGCCGGAGGATTTAAAGTCCACACCAATTTTACCCCTAGACACACTGCTAACCGACAAGACCTTTCGGCAGGTGACCACATGCGATTTCCTGGCTCATCCTCCTTTACACGCAACACAACCTCCTGGCCGTGTAACCCCTACGGGCGGTACGTGTCCCCGTCCACATGCACCGCGGGGCTGTGTCCTTGAGCCTGTGTTGCCTGCTAACCCAGTGTTTCAGAACACGGGTCTGTAATCCTGGTCAGACCCTCTTCCCACCAAGCGTTCGTGCGCCACGCGGACATGGCCTGCACACCACCCGCGGTCTGTGAGCTCGGGGGAGGGTGGCCTTTGAACTACAGGCGTCTGCAGTTCTCATTTCCACTCAGCATTTCCAACGCACAGCCTGTGCCGAGAGCTCTCGGCTTTCCTGCGAATGTTCCTCGCCGCGGGCATTTACATGGCGTTTGGGGAAGTTACGGGTTTTCCCCAAAGCATTTCCCACTCACCCGCCGCCTCCCTCCCGGGCACAGTCAGGATTTCCCCAGAGCAACGCGCTTACTCTCCCAGTGAGCTCGCCCCTGCGCGGGCCGCCCTTCCCGGGTCCTGGTCTCCACAAGTGCCTCGCTCCTTCCCCGCGGGCGGACTTTCCCGGGAAAACCCCGCCCAGCCCCACGGAGCGTCCGCTGAGGGTGCTCCCGATGGACTCGCGGCTCTTCATCGTCGGCACCTTCTGCCTTATTGACGCTTCGGGTCAGGGAGCTCCTCAGTTCTCCCTCCCCTGGCGCCCGCCTCCCCGGCCTGGCCAGAGGGCCTCCATTGGGGAGGGAGGGGGGGTGTCCATGTGTCCTGGGAGGACAGGAAGGCCTGGCCGCTCTCAGCAGCGTGACCCTCCGTGCTGGGCCTTGGGGATGACGTGGCCTGGGAGACAGGTCGGTGGGCTTGAGATGGCAGGACCCCCATGGCTGCGCTCGGCTCCACGCATCCACAGGGATCAGTGCCCTGCCCAAGCCCACGTCAAGGCATGGAGCTCTGTCAGGAGACATCGCCAAGGTCACTTGTCCACCACACTGACCTTGGCAAGGAAGACACCAACGCTGAGGAAGGTCAACGAAGAACGTGCCCAAGGCCGGAGAAAGAAGCAGGACCAGAAGCCGGTCTCCTGACTCTCCCTAGGGATCCTCTCCACCTACCAAACCAAACCTAACCGAACCTAACCAAACCAAACCTAACCTAACCAAACCAAACCTAACCTAACCTAACCAAACCTAACCGAATCGAACCGAATCGAACCGAACCAAACCTAACCAAACCTAACCTAACCAAACCTTACCTAACCAAACCTAACCTAACCAAACCTAACCAAACCTAACCTAACCAAACCTAACCTAATCAAACCTAACTTAACCAAACCTAATATAACCAAACCTAACCAAATCGAACCGAACCAAACCGAACCAAACCTAACCAAACCTAACCTAACCAAACCTTACCTAACAAAACCTAACCTAACCAAACCTAACCAAACCAAACCTAACCTAATCAAACCTAACCTAACCAAACCTAATATAACCAAACCAAACCTAACCAAACCTAATCTAACCTAACCAAACCTAACCAAACCTAACCTAACTGAACCTAACCTAACCTAACTGAACCTAACCAAACCTAACCTAACCAAACCAAGCCTAACCAAACCTAACTTACCGGTAACCTAACCAAACTTAACCTAACCAAACCTAATACAACCAAACATAATATAACCAAACATAATATAACCAAAACAAAACAAACCTAACCTAACCGAACCTAACCTAACCCAACCAAACCTAACCTAACCAAACCTAACCTAACTGAACCTAACCAAACCAAACCGAACCAAACCTAACATAACCAAACCTAACATAACTAAACCTAACATAACCAAACCTAACCTAATATAACCAAACCAAACCTAACCTAACCAAAGGTAGCCTAACCAAACCAAATCTAACCTAACCATCCAGCAGCTGACTCTCTCCATCTACCCAAGCTCTCCCAAAGCTCAGGAGGCCGGCGATGCCTTCCAGAAGCAGCTTCAGTGATGGCCAAGCCTAACATCCTCTGTTTGACGATGTGGTTGACCGCCATCTTCAAACCGCTTCTGGGACTTGGGCTAGGACTTGCTCAATCTGGGATCTCGTTGACGCTGGTGTAGACCCTTCCCGGTGGGCCTCAGGAAGCCGGACTCTGACGGCCCCGTTGGGTGGGCCGATGTGTGCCGAAGCAGTGGACGACGGTGTGCGTCTTCTCAAGGCCTCGGAGGGAAGGTGTGTGTCCTTAGGAGGCCCCAGTCCAAAGCTGGGTCCCACGCTACCCTTGACCTGCTTCGGTCCTTAAGTGACTGGGCCTTTGTCTTTGGAAGGGCCGCGGGGCGGGGTCTCTGAGAGGAGAAATAGTAGTTAGGCAGTGCTCCAGGCTTTGTGAGGCGGCGTCTCACATTTGACAATCGTGCGCTCCCCGATCTGACAGTCTGCTGTCACTATCCCGTATGCATATAAGGTGTGTGTCACCCCCCGTGCCTACCCGAGCCTCACTTAGCCAACGACGTCTGTCTTGGAACTGTCACGAAGTGCGAGAATAATTATTTTTCCTTTGTGGTGTCAATTCCTCTCTCTGTCATTATTAACCTGGTTACCTACCCTCCTCCCCCCTGGAAGCATGAACTGAGCGCCGCGTCCCCTCGGCACCCGATGGGGAGAGGAGCGCTCGTCTGCTCTGCCTCATCAAACACCTGCCCCACCCCCGCGACGGGAGGGGGCCTTTTTGTACGTTTAACGAATTTGAGCAATTCAGCGGGGGGTGGGGTCTATGCAAAGTGCTCCACCACGAGGGAAGGCAGACACTGGCCCTC
This sequence comes from Pipistrellus hanaki, assembly GCF_964339955.1. Classification (NCBI taxonomy): domain Eukaryota; kingdom Metazoa; phylum Chordata; class Mammalia; order Chiroptera; family Vespertilionidae; genus Pipistrellus; species Pipistrellus hanaki. Next base: position 1,158,800 of record NC_140512.1, read on the forward strand.
TGTCTCCGCGCCGGTTAATGGAAGCCGTGAAGTCTCCCGGCGCCACGGCGGGTTCGCACCGCACGCCTAATGCACTGCTGGGAGGGCCCTCCGCCGCTGCGGGGGGGCTGATGTGCTCCTTCCCTGTCAGCTCCGCGGTGGAGCCCCAAACGCACGCTACCAGGAGACGCTCCCTGCAAACCGGGCCTGGGAGAAGCCGAGGACTCGGCCACGTGGTCTTCCCCGGCGTTGCCCCTGGTTACCCCGGGCCATGAGGCTGGGACCACCGACTCCCCTCCATCTAACCCAGATGGGGAGCCAGCAAGGAATGGGTCCTGTTGGCCTGCTTGCACCCATTCATTTAGCTACAAATTCACATAGAAACAGGCCCAGCTGCCGTGGCTCAGTGGTTGAGTGTTGACCTATGAACCGGGAGGTCATAGTTTGATTCCCGATCAGGGCACATGCCTGGGTTGTGGGCTTGGTCCCCAGTATGGAGTGTGCAGGAGGCAGCCAGTCAATGATTCTCATCATTGATGTTTCTATCTCTCCTCCCTTCCTCTCTGAAATCAAGAAAATTATATTTAAAACTAGAGGCCTGGTGCATGAAATTCCTGCAGGGGTGGTGGTGTCCCTCAGCCCAGCCTGCACCCTCTTCAATCTGGGACCCTCAAGGGATGTCCGACTGCCTGGTTAGGCGGATCAGGCAGTCAGACATCCCTCTCACAATCCAGGACTGCTGGCTCCCAACTGCTCACCTGCCTGCCTTCCTGATTGCCCCTAACCACTTCTGCCTGCCAGCCTGATCACCCCCTAACCACTCCCCTGCCAACCTGATTGATGCCTAACTGCTCCCCTGCCAGCCTGTTTGCCCCCAACTTCCCTCCTCTGCTGGCCTAACTGCCCTCCCTTGCAGGCCTGGTGCCTGCAACTGCCCTCCCTTGCAGTCCTGGTCCCTCCTTACTGCTCTCCCCTGCTGGCCACCTTGTGGTGGCCATCTTGTATCCACATAGGGGCAGGACCTTTGACTACATGGGGGCAGCCATCTTGTGTGTTGGAGTGATGGTCAATCTGCATATTACTTTTATTAGATAGGATGGAGGCCTGGTGCACGGGTGGGGCCAGCTGGTTTGCCCTGAAGGGTGTCCTGGATCAGGGTGAGGGTTTCCTTGGGGCGTGGGGCAGCCTGAGCGAGGGGCCTGTGGTGGTTGGAGGCCAGCCACGCCCCCGGTGACCCAAGCAGAGGCCCTGGTCCCTGGAATTTATTTACCTTCTACCATTGAAACTTTGTAGCCTGGAGTGGCCAAGCCTCCTGCTCGCTTCCTGGCAGCAGCCATTTCTGTTGGAATTTATGTATCTTCTATAATTAAAACTTTGTAGCCTGGAGTGGAGGCCTGAGCCAGCCAGTGCTGCAGAAGCTTGTCTTCCTCAATCACCGGGGGCAACCCTAGCCTCCTGCTCTTCCAGTCCCTGGCTGCCACCATTTCAGTTGGAATTTATTTACCTTCTATAATTGAAACTTTGTACCCTTGAGCGGAGGCCTGGGCCCGCCAGGGTGTGTGGAAAGCTTGGCTTCCTCCATCACTGGGGAAGCCCAAGCCTCCCTCCTGCTCTCTGTGGCCGCAGCCATATTGGTTCAGGTTTAATTTGCATACTCACTCTGATTGGCTGGTGGGCGTGCCTGGTGGGCATAACGGAAAGATGGTTAATTTGCATATTATTCTTTTATTAGATAGGGTATATCTATATCTATCTATCATCTATACATCATCTATCTATCATCTATCTACCTACCTATATATCATCTATCTATCATCTATCAATCATTTATCAACTATCTACTGTATCATCCATCATCTCTCCATCTATCATCTATTTATCTATCTATCATATATATATATGTGGTGTCCTGAAAAAATGTGTACACACTTGACAGCTGGTAGCTCAATGGGTGTTTCTTTCTGGTCGGCTTTCACCCACTGGGGCTGATGAGGACCCACGTGGGGAGACAGACCGTGCACGGCGGGCGTTGCTCTCTGTGGTGTGAGTTCTCCCGGGAAGGCCCGGTCAGCCCCGTAACCGCACTCTCAGCCCCGGAGAAGGTGAGGCCTCGGAGGAGACTGGTGGGTCACGCAAGGCGGCTGTTCCCTTTGCCTCACCTGCCGCGCGGGCTGCTTCCCTCCGCCTCCCGACCAGCGAGAGAAGAGCCGTAAGGATCCAGCTCCCTCCCTGGGGAGGAGACGTGATGGCTGGCGAGCTCACAGCCACGCAGACATAACCCACCGCCTCCCCAGGGGCCGACCTCCCCCCAGCTCCTGAGCTGGGACCGTCCAGGCGTCCGCGCAGGGAGCCGGCCGGGTGTGGGCGATGGAGATGCCCTTCCTGGCCCAGCGGTGCTGAGTATCTGCCTATCGACCTGCTTGGCCGCGCTCTGAGCGCCGTCCAGTTCCCAGGGCATCCATCATGTGCTGCTCTGCGTCTCACCGGCTAATGGCCTGGGCGGCCTCGGGGCCAACAGCTGCCCTGGAGGTGCCCGGCGGCTCTTCCTGGGCGGGAGGGGCGCGTGGGTCTGACCTGAGCTCACAGATGGAGGTCCAGCGGGAGCAGCCACACCTGCCTGCAGGCTGCTGAGCCCCCAGGTACTGAGGAGAAGCCCTGAGCTCGTCCACAACCACAGCTCAGCCTCCAGAGCCCGCCCACTGCACCCGGCCGTCCGTCTGGGCAGGTCACCGCGGTGGTGAGAGGAGTCCCCGCTGCAGCCGGCTGTCTGTCCGGGCAGGTCACCTCGGAGGGTAGGAGGTGTCCTGCTGCAGCCCACGGCCTCACCTACGTGTACACCCCCTTTCTCAGCTCGCCCTGAAGCCAGGGGACACGTTCAGCACAGCCACCTTTACTCTCTGTCATGACGTGACCCCTTCTCCCAAACTGCGGGGCCACTCCCTGCAGTGCCCTGGAGACGGGGTGCCCTGCAGCAAAGCTGACGAGACGTCATCCTGGGCAGCAAGGGACACTGGCGGGAAGCGAGCCCTCGTGTGACTGCAGGACAGCGATGGGCGGAAGGAGCCGGTGTGCGCTGGAAGCGGGCACAGAGCTGCCTCTCCGGGGCCTCCCATGGGATCGAGCTCTGTCCTAGGAGGGAACCGCGTCTGCGAGGAGGGATCCCGTCAACACCGAACCAGCACGTGGCCGTCGCTGGTCCCATCTTCCAGGAATTCCCAGCTCCAGGCCTTACTAGTGACCCCCTGCTTCTCCCCCCGTCCAAATAGAGGGTGGTTCCTGGGGACCCCGGCCAGCAGCCACACGGGCCTGGGTCATTGGTGGGGACTCGGAAGGACCGCATTCTAAACTCTTTGCTTCCTTCCTGGGCGGTAACAGGGACAGAAGGATGGTGGAAGGGAGGGAGGGAGGGTGGAAGGTAGGGAGGGAGGGAGGGAGGGAAGGAGGGAGGAAGGAGGGAAGTGGAGGGAAGGAGGGAGGGGAGGGGAGGGGAGGGATAGAAGAGGGAGGGAGGAGGGCAGGCAGTGACGCCTCCGAGTCCAGCTGACAGCTGACAGCTGAGCAGGTGGCCACCAGCAGGGAGCTGTCCAGGGGCTTGGGGCCGGCAGACAGAGCGAACCGCTGGCCGGGGGGCGGGGACAGCAGCTGGCAGGAGTCGTGGGGACCCGGGTGGGGAAGGAGGGGCCGTGTGTCCTGGGACCCGACTTCCCGGGTGAGCTGTCCGCCCTCCAGGAAAGAAGCCACAATCCGACTCAGCTGTTTCTGTGGCTCCCGAGTGCCAAGAGAGGGGGAAGGCAGGGGGGAGGTGTGCAGGGGCCTGGGACCTTGGCCGGGGCCAGTGGACGGGGAGGGGACAGGAGAGCTGTGTCCTGCCTCCCAGCGCTTCGGAAGGGCTCTGAGGAGCAGCAGTGACCTTCAGCGACCTGCCGTGACTCTGGGAGCCAGGCCACGCGGGCTCCTGAGCACCTGCCTGCCGCCCGGCAGGGTGCTCGCGGGAGGCTCTGTGACTCGGCCGCTCCTGGAGCCGGGGCCTCGCTCCGCCTCCCGCTCTCCCTGGAACCCAGAACCCGCCGAGCTGGGCCGCGGCCTCCCCCCACGTGTCATGATGCCCGGCTCCCGGGCGTGACCTCGGGTGTGTTTCCTCCTCTTCACGACCCTTTCCGTCCTCTGGTTCACGGCATTGCAGGAACCTTACGGTGTGTAAGGCTTACAACATACAGCATGTGTTCCCTCGCTGTCACGGTACTGTCCGGCCCTGCAGAGCAGTGGGCTGGGGGCTCGGCATGGGGGCTCAGGGTGGGGCTCAGGGTGGGGCTCAGGGTGGGGGAGTCAGTTCCAGGTGGAGGTTCAGCTGCCAGGGTCAGAGCTGCCTGTGTTGTTCCACCGTCAGGTGGCGGCCAGGCCTGCCATCTTCCAGCTGGCGTTCCCGGGAGGTCACCTGGGGAGGTCTCCGTGGGGAGAGGGGCGGGGCCGCCGGATCGCCAGGCATCCCCACGGAAGGCACAGCACCTTCAGGCCGGGAAGGGGCTCCGGGGAGGGCCTGCAGGGAGCCGCCCAGACTGCTGTGGGACCGTGGGACGGTGGGACCGAGGCTGGTTACCTCTGGAGAGAGGGGGTAGCAGTGCCAACCCTGGGACCAGTCCCCGTGCCTTCCGGCGGGAAAGCCGTCCGCACCGTCCTCCTCCCCGCGGGCCGGACCCCACGTTCCTCCATCACCACCGGTGCCTGCAGCCTGGCCCATGTGGCTCAGTGGTTGAGCATCAGCCTGCGGACTGAAGGGTCCTCGTTCGATTCCCTGTCAGGGCACAGGCCTGGGTTGTGGGCTCCATCCCCAGTGGAGGGCGTGCGGGAGGCAGCTGATCAATGATTCTCATCATGGATGTCTCTCTCTCTCCCTCTCCCTTCCTCTCTGAAGTCAATAAAAGTCCATTTTAAAAGGGAAGACACAGAGGCGCCCACAGCCCCAGGGGCCCACACCTGCTCTGCCTCCCTCCCCCGAGGAGAGCTCATAGGGTAAAGCTGTGTATTTCCTGTGCAGATACGGACAGCGAGGGCCCGACAGGCAGGGCAGGGTCTGGGATGGAACCTGGGTCTGTGCCTGGCCGGCCTCCTCTGGGCGTGGGCCGGTAGGTCCCTGCAGGAGGAGGGTGATGGACAGGAGTCGGGGGTGTGTGTGGAAGGTGGAAGGGACTTGGGTGGCACCGGGGAGTGGCAGGGGCAGTGGGTGCCAGGGCCCTGGGCCAGCCCTCACCAGCCTCCGCTCCTCCGCACACAGCTGTCTGAAGGACATCTTCTGCCCCCCCCCGCAGGCTGACACCTGCCCCTCCCCGCCTCGCCCCTGCAGGGAGGCAGCCCGGGGCGGCTCTCCCGCTCACAGGGGCTCGGCTCTCACCAGCGCCCCCCAGACTTGCCCCAGGAGCCCCCAAGACAGTGCCTCGGCCCCTCCCTCTGCACGAGGGCCTCCTGGCGATCAGGTTGAGTTCAGGGTGATGCCTCTTCTCACTGAGCACCTGCCGCCCTGCCCAGGTGGTGCCTGGCACAGGTGATGGGCTCCCAGAGCTGAGCAAGGAGGGCTCCCCATCCCTGTTCCTAGCCCCCCTCCCTGCTCCCAGCCCCTTACCCCTCCCCGCTGCCCCTGCTCCCTGTCCCCTGCCCCCCACCCCCTTCCCGCTCCCAGGCCCCCGCCCCCACTCCCGGCTCGGCCACTTCGCCCCGCACTCGGCCCGCTGGCCAGGGACTCGGAGGCGCACGGAGCCGCGCGGGGCCACCTCGGGCGTCGCCCCCTCCCCGCCTTCCCGGTGCGGTCCTGGCTGAGCAGGTGGGGATGGAGGGATGCGGGGGGAGGATTCCATTGGGTGCCTGGGAGCAGGAGCCGCTTCCCGCCCGGAGATCCATCCCTCCCCTCGGTGGGCATGGAATTTGGGGGCGCAGCCCGCCCCGGCGCCCTGGAGCCTGGCGGCCCGTCCGGGGTGGGGTGGGGCGGGGCGGGGCGGGCAGGGGCGCCAGCACGCGGAGAGTGGTCCCGGGTCCGAGCTTCGCAGGCCAGACGCGGGGCCCAGACCGGCCGGTGCGGGTGCGGGTGCGGGGCTGAGGGCGCCCGAGGGTGAAGCGGTCCGGGGCGCCCCCGCCATCCGGGCGCAGCGCCCCCCACCGCGGGCCCGGGCGATGCGGGGCCGGTGCGGGCGGGGGCGCGGGGGGCGGGTCGGGGCTGCGCGGGGCGAGGCGGGCACAGGGAGAGCGGCGGCGGCGGCAGGTACGGCCGGAGCCGCGTCCCCGTCCCTGTCCCGCCCTGAGCCCGGAGCCCCGCGCCCGCGGCCACCAAGTTTGCGCGCGGGGCCCACGGTGCGGCAGGGGAGGAGCCGCGGGGCCCGGGGCAGGCGGAGGGTCCCGCCGCCCGCACCCGGCACCCAGCGCCCCCCGCCCCCCGCGCCCCCCGCGCCCCGCGCCTCCCGCGCCCCGCGCCCTGCGCGCCCGAACGGTCTCTCTGTCCCGCGCGGCGGGCGGGGCGGGCTCCCGGCAGGTGGAGCGGGACTGCGCAGCCCAGAGTTTGGGGCGCAGCCGGCCGGGCCGGGACCGGGCGGCCGGGGGGCGGCGCTGTGCGCGGGGCCGGGGCGCGGGCCGGGCGCGGTGGGAGCGGGGAAATGGGGAACAAAGCGAGTGGAGGGAGCAACTCCAGGAAGTCCTGCTGACCGGCCCCGGGAAAGGCGCTCTGACTGCGGCCGCTCCTCCGCCCGCCCGCCCGCCCGGCCCTGAGCGCAGCCCCGGCCCGTCCGAGGGCCCGGCCCCCCAGCGCGGCTCTGACCCGGCCCGGCCCCCCAGCGCGGCCGGCGGGAGCGCGGCGCCTGGAGCCGGGCGCGGAGTCCCCGCTGCGCTCCGCCGAGGACCGGCCTTGGCTCCGGGCTGAGCCGCGGAGCCCACGTGAGTGCTGTCCGGGTTCTAACGGGTGAGTGCTGTCCGGGTTCTAAGGGTGCCGCGGGGAGAGGGGCGGAAAGGCAGGAGGAGGACCGGAGCCCAGGCTCCGGGCGGCAGGGAGCGCAGGTGCCGCCGGCAGGGACTGCTGGGCGCCCGCCACCGGGACCAGCTCCTCCAGCGCCACCGGGACCAGCTCCTCCAGCGTCTGAGCCTCTCACCGACCAGAGCCGACAGGGTGAGCCCGGCCTCTGTGAGGTCCTTTCCTGGGAGGCGGCGGGGTTTTCTTGTTTTGGGTGAGATTTGCTTTTACTGCACAGCTCACCGCCCGCTCTGCTCCCTGCGGAGGAGCGTTCGGGTCCCGGTTTGGAGAGTTGGTGGCTCTCCCTGACTGCCATCTGGGCTCGGGCTCACCGGTGCCCTGCTGCTGGATTCTAAACGTTTCCAAAGTGTGTGGGGACGGGTGCTCCCTGGGGATCTCGGAAGGCGCGAGGCTGTTTGTTTTTCCGCTCTGGGGGCAGAGGGTGGCGGCGGGGATCTCCGAGGGTCTGGCCAGGCCTCCCTCTGGGGGCGGTGAGCCCGCAGGGGCATGCTCAGGCCCCCTCTCACTCCCCACGGGGTCCTTCAGCGCCTCTGAACGTGGAGAGACAAACTGCTGTTGAATAAACATGTCCTCACTCCCGAGATCAACTTCTGTTCAAAGAGAAAGGAAGGAGGGAAAGTGAAGATGTCTGAATGCAGGCTGTTGGGGCAGGTGGGCACTCAGAGGTGGTGAGGGGGGCCGCGCTGAGAGGAGACGGAGACAGAGCTGCCGGGTGGTCGGAGCCTCTGGAATTTATTCTTTGTTTCCCGGCGTTTGTAGGAGGAGGGTCCTAGGACCGACCTCCCCGGGGGATCTGGGAAGGAGCCCTGTGAACATTATTTATGTCCGGCGTGTCAGGCTGTTTCCGTGACACAGCAGATGACTGCGTTTGTGGCTTACGATTGAGACGGTGGCGATGTGAGCCTTGGACCCGCGGACGGCGTTACAGGAATACCGTGTGCAGGAGAGGAACAGTGGTGCGGGTGGCGAGGGTCTGTGCTCTGGGTCTGATAGCACACACTGATTTCAAAATCGGCCACAAGCGCCCACGGTTACCCCTCGTTTGACATGAAAACAAACCCGCATGTGCTGCCGGGCCCACAGGCCCAGAGCCGGCGGTGAGTGCTCAGCGCCTGTGCTCTTCCCGTTTTGAGCTGCGAGGCTGGGAGGCGGGAGCTGCAGACGCCGCCATGCGGCTGTGAGTCCCGGCGTCCGTGCTCCACCTGAACGCTGCCCCCCCCCTTCCCAGGCCCGTGGCGGCCAGAGCCCCCCCCCATTCCCGGGCGGTGCTGGGGCCGCTGAGCCCCCTCGCCTGGCTGGAGACAGAGTTGGGGACGGGCTCTCTGGTGGGGGCTCCGACCCACGTGGCTTGGAGTTGTCGGTGCGCGTTTGGCGGTGTGGTCTCGGCTGGTCCCCGCAGTGATGCATTAGGAAATGTGAGAGCCCCTGGACCTCCTGCCCACGGCCGCCACAGCGCCCACCCACGGACACGGCTGTCTGTCTGTTCACCGCTCTGTGGCACGAGTGGATCCGAACTTACACACACGCATGCACACACCCGTACACACACACGCACACGCAGGCGCATGCCGAGGGCGGCCTGGGGCAGGGGGTGTCAGCCTCCGGTGAACTTTGCTGGCTTTGGCCGTTGTCTGAGGCGGTGGGTTTGCACGTATGACGGTCCATGTGGGCCCCGGTGCCGGAGCAGCGGCCCGGTGTGGCGGCGTGCTCGGTGAGCGCGGCCCGGAGTCCGCCGGACGCCGGGGGAGGCGCTGGGCTCCTCGGTCTGGGCCAGTGACACAAGCGCCGGTTGTGCAGCCGGATCCGCAGGCCGGGTTCCGCTCAGACGGACAGGCCTGGTTTCCTGTTTCCTGCGACGTGGTGTTCCCCCCCCCCCCCCCCCGCCTCCCTTCTCACCCCCCTCTGCCCTGAGCCCTGCTCCCTGCCCTTTGCATCAGCCCAGACGTGTGTGATGTCCCCGAGACCAGTGGCCACCGCACAGGCCCAGACCCGCTGGCCACCGCCCTGGAGCCAGGAGGTCCTGCCGGCTCCCGCGGCTCCCGTGCCAGCTGCAGGCTGAGCCAGGCGCCGGGTCAGCACCGTGCTCCCCGCGGAGCCAGCCTCGGCCAGGAGGGAACGGGGACTGGGCAGCCCAGCCATTGGTGATGTCAGCTGTGGGCTCCTGCACCCCTCTTCTCCATGGCCACCCCGTGCTCCCGCTGTGTGTGCGGGGAGACTCCCCGAGCACCTCCTCCCGGAGCGGGCTCTTTCTCGCGCCGTGGCTTCAGGAGCGGCGTGGGGTGTGGGTGTGCGGTGACGGCCAGACACGATTGGTCAGATCCTGTGGCACAGGAGGAGCGAGGGCGGGGGGCTGGGCAGACGGCACCGAGGGGAGAGGAGGCCTGGCCGCCTGTGGTGGTCCTTGTCCCTGTCCCTGTCCTCCCGTCCCCTCCCCTCCCCTGCCCTGTCCTCCCCTCCCCTGCCCTCCCCTCCCCTCCCCTCCCCTGCGCTGCCCTCCCCTCCCCTCCCCTCCGCTACCCTCCCCTGCCCTGCTGAGGGCCTGAAGGGGAGCCAGGAGCCCGTCCAGGGCCTCCTGTCCGCTCACATTTTCCTGTGACGAGTGGGCGGAGGCCCTGGCCCACGCGGTGGGAGACGGGCGGGCGGGCTCCGGGGCAGGGCAGGCCTCGCGCCCCCCTTCCCGCCTCCTGCCCTTGGGGAGCACGGCTCAGGGCCCGCCCCCACCTGCCCTGAGCGCGCCATCTCGGCGCTGGATCAGGAAGCGCTCCTTCCCTCTTCCCTCCTTCTTTGCATATTGGCCCCCGGTCCTCCTTCCTCTCCGCCCCCGGGATGTGAGGGCGCAGACAGGAGCGGCCGCCGAGGGCACAGGGCTCCGGGCCCAGCGCAGGGACCCGTCCACGCCGGGACGCCCGTGGGAGGCGTGGGCTCATTGGTGAGTGCCCCCCCCCCCGGGCAGTCTGCTGGGCTCCGGGATGGAGGCCCATGTCTCCCCCAGCGCCCGCCGCCCCTCAGCCTCGGTCGCGTGATGGAGAGGGTCCCTAAGACCCTGCTCCCTGGCCTTGGGGTCCCGGGGCCCCTCCCGGTGGGGGCCGCTGTCCAGGGACGGGCAGGAGAGGGCGGTCCGTGGGAAAACAGCCCTCACTGCGCAGGGCGCCCGCCCGCCCGCCCGCCCGCCCGCGGCGGCCCACGGCAATCTGAGTCTTCCTGCCATGTGGCGCCGCGTCCGCCCGCGTCCGGCCTCCTGACAGGCAGATGGCGGTGCGCAGGGCCGGTGTGAGGTGCGGGGGGCCGTGGAGGGGCCCCAACTTCACCCTCAGCCCCCCCACCACCTGCTTCCTCTCACGTAGGGTTTTGCAGAGACGCTTAAACGGACTGAGATGCTAGAGCACTTGTCAGTGGCCACAGACGCACTGAAACAGGTGTCCGCACTCCGTCTCAGACCGCGGCCCACACCGCACACAGGGCAGCTCTGCCCGCTGGAAACCGTCACCGTGGACGGCCGGCGGACGGAGTCCGTCTGGTGCGCGTTCGCCGGCCGGGGGCACGTGTCTGGAGCACACAGGCAGCCTGGGTGGGGGCCCGCCCGTGGCTGGCGGGAAGGTTCAGTCAGAGTCCTGGGCGGAGGGGGAGGGAGGGTGTGTCTGAGGTCTCCCAGGCCGGAGGGTCCTCCCCGCCGCCCTGGAGCCAGAGCCCGTCCCCCGCCCCACCCCGCCCCCGCGGACAGTGACGTGACGGCCTGCTCCGGGCGGGCGCTGCGGGGGAGGGCCCCGAGAGGCTGCCTGGAGGCTGGAGCTGAGGCCCAGGCCCCTTAGCCTGTCACACCCTGGCCGCGGCCGGGGCTGCGGGCCCAGCGCTCTGCTGCGGTTTCCTGCTTCTGCCCGGGTCCACGTTTCCCCGGACGTAAAGCATTTTCAGATTAATGTAGAGCAGACAGAGCTTTGGTTAAAAAGAAAAAAGTAACTTCTAAAAAGGAAAAGGTGAGATGCTGCAGGTGAGTAGTTTAAGCGCCCAAAGGGCGGCGGGGAGCCTGGCGGAGCCGAGCGGAGCCGCCCGCCCTGCAGGGCCCCTTTCGGTTTAAATGAGGCGCCAGCCAGCGGAGGAGGAAGTCGCAGCCCCTCGGAGGTTCTGGGTGCCCCTCCCCGGGGGGCGGGGGCCCGCTGGAGGTGGTGGCCTCAGGCAGGCTCCGAGCAGCGGGGGCGGGAGCCCAGCGGCACCGCGTGGGCCTGCCCCTGGGGCTGGGCGGCCACCTCGGCGCCTTGGGGTTTGGGCTAGTGTGGAGCTCTCTCCACGGAATGAGGTGGCACCCGACGACTGTCCCGCTCATTGACCCGATCACAGCCAGCCAGCACCCGGGCCCTCTCCTGCCACTGCCAGGCGCCTCCCCCACAGCAGTGCTAGCTGCCCAGTGACACACTGTAGCCATCAGTGACACGCTGTGGCCGTTGGTGATCCACTGCGGCCATCGGTGATACATGTGTGGCCATCGGTGATCCACTGTGGCCATCGGTGATCCACTGTGGCCATCGGTGATCCACTGCGGCCATCGGTGATACATGTGTGGCCATCGGTGATCCACTGTGGCCATCGGTGATCCACTGTGGCCATCGGTGATCCACTGCGGCCATCGGTGATACATGTGTGGCCATCGGTGATCCACTGTGGCCATCGGTGATCCACTGTGGCCATCGGTGATACATGTGTGGCCATCGGTGATCCACTGTGGCCATCGGTGATCCACTGCGGCCATCGGTGATCCACTGTGGCCATCGGTGATCCACTGTGGCCATCGGTGATACATGTGTGGCCATCGGTGACACGCCGTGGCCGTCGGTGAGACACTCCATTGACTGCCTCGTCCCTCTCTCCCCTCCGGCCTCCGCCGAGGACTTGGCAGCTGAGCCTTTGAAGTTGGGGCAGTGAGGTTCGAGGCGGAAGTGCCGGAGCTACTGAGAGCCGGAGCAGGCCGGCGGGGTCTGCGTTTGGGGTCTCCCAGTGCGAACAGGGCTGGCTTCTCCGGCTTTTATGACCAGACGCCTGCTTACCTGGTGGAGCTGGTCGCTGTGGGTTCTCGTAGAGAATCCCGCCCGCCCGGCTCCCCGCGGCTTCCCGGCGAGGAGGCGTCAGAGGGTCAGGCAGGCCCCCCCCCCCCCCGGGCTCCGCGTTGGAGGTGGGCGGGCGGAGGAAAAGCAGGTGCGGGGTCACCGCACCCCGAGGTGCTTCCCCGGCGCCCATTTCTGTGCCTGAGAAGCAGGAAGCAGAGACTTTCCCAAACGGGCTGCGGGCTCCCGAGGCAAAGAGGGTCCCAGCGAGCGGACGCGCCTGCCTGGGGGGCACAGCTGACGGCCGGTGGCCTGGTCCCCGCCTGTCACAGCAGACGGGGGGGGGGGGAGGGGGGCGCGGGGCGGGAGGGGCTCCCGCTGCCTCTCGGTGGCGATGCTGTGAGACGGGGTCGGGGGTCGCAGTCGCTGGCCGTGCCCCAGCTCCGGGACGGGGAGAGGCGGACGGAATGTGTCTGCGCTTTGAGGTTCACTGAAGTGACGGGGCGCCAGCAGCCGCTCCCCCTGAGGGGGCTGCTGAGGGAGGGGCCCGGCGAGGACGAGGGCCAGGTGCGGGGACGGCCCAGCGAGTGGATTGTGAGGCTGGTGCTGCGTGGACAGACTCAGGAGGAGGCGTGTGAGAGCCGGGGCGCGGGAGGCCCCACAGGGCGGCGCACAGGACAGGGCAGACACGGGAGAGACACAGAGGGACACGGGATGGGCAGACACGGGAGGGACACAGAGGGACACGGGATGGGCAGACACGGGAGGGACATGGGACACGGGATGGGTGGACACAGGAGGGAGACGGGATGGGCAGACATGGAATGGACATGGGGCATGGGCTGGGCGGATGTGGGAGGGACACTGGACAGGCAGATGGGGTTTGCGACACTGGAGCCTCCTGGCCCGTAGCTCCCAGCTACACCCCTGTCCCCCTGCTGTCAGCCTGTGTCCAGCCCCTCCCCCCGTTCAGTGGCCCCGCCCACTGTCTCTGTGTCCTTGGAGGCAGGCGCTCCACGCCGGCAGGTCAGAGCCCGTGGTCCTCCGGCTCCTGTGTGGCTCCCGCTGGGAGGTCTCAGAGGTGCAGCTTATGGCTGGCCCTCCTGCCCCCCCAGCCCCGCCCTCCGGCCTGGAACAGATGAGCCCGGCATTGCCCGTCGGCGCTCCTCTGCCCTCGGATGCAGGTGCACGGAGAACCACGGAGGCGTCTGTGGCTCCGTTCGGGGCGCGCGGGGCGGGGGGGCGGGGGGCACGCCGGAGTCCCTGCCGCCCGTGGGACTTGGGCAGCCGCCGGTGGGACAGTGTGAGCATGGTGGATGGACAGGCGGCTCGTGTTTGAAAGATGAAAAGGATCGAAAGTGAACCTCGGGCAGGAAGTCTGTGCCCCCCCCCCCCGCCGCCAGGCGCCAGGAGCACCCGGGAGGTCCCCGACGCCCCGAGGCCGCGCGCGGCTGCCTCTCGGCGGAGACGCGTCTCTCGCGGGGACAGGACGGACCCCGAGGGTGAAATCTCGTCGGAAACCGAAAGGGCGGGAGGACGGTGACCCGCGCCCCGTGCCCCAGGCCGCCCCCTCGAGGCCGTGCGCTGTGGGCCGCGTCCCGCTGTCCTCAGAGCAGGTGCTGCCGGAGGACCAGTGACCAGGATGGAAACAAACCGGGGGGGGGGGGGGGGGGGGCGGTCATGGCAGGTCTTCAAAGAGCGGGCGTGCTTCCGAGTGAAATCGGGGTGATGGCGCCGGGCGATGGGGTCCCGGCCACAGGGACAGTGGACTGAGACGGTGTCACCATCGCCCGGTCATGGGTTCGAATCTCACTCTGTGGTCTCCACGGCGTGTGCCTGCGGCTGGCCCCTGCTCTCTCAGCCTCGGGTTCTCTGTGGAATGGGATGACGATATGGGCTGTAGGTGAGAACAGGCCTGGCTAAGGTTAAAACGCCCTCAGCACATGGGCCTGTGTGGGGGACCCGGTCTGTGTGCGGGACCGGGCCTGTGTGGGGGACCCGGCCTGGCGCTCAGAGGGAAGCCATGTCCGGCCGGCCTCGGGGTTTCCTGGGCCCGGGCCCCGCGTAGGCATTTCAGTGAAGCACGGACACGGCGCCTGTTCCTTCCACGTGTGTCTGGCACATGTGCGTCCCTAACGGTGCTGGGAAGTGTTCCTGGGCAGACTCCCTGGCCTGTGTCAGGGAGGGCACGCGTTCGTATGCATGCACATATGTGTGTGTGAATATGTGTGTATGTGTGCATGTGTGTGTGTGTGTGTAAATATGTGTGCGCATGTGTATATGTGTATGTGTGCATGTCATTTTTGTCTTTCTCGCTGAGGCATAGTTGACACGTGGCACTGTACCGGTTTCAGGCATACGCTGTAATGACGGGAGTGATATGTGGTACAAAGTGACCGCGTGGTTGGTGGACACCTGTCGCCACACAAGCTGCAGGGCCCGCGCCTCCCCGAGGCGCCTGCGGTCACCGTGGCCCGTGCCGTGCCCTCCAGGTGCTGCCCGGCCTGCCCGGCGTGTGTTGGGGAGGAGACGGGAGCTGTGAGCGGAGCCAGGTTGCCGGTGGAGCTGCACTCGGTGGCGGGCCACGGTGGGGCCCTCAGTGGCGGGCCGTGGCGGTGGACTCAGCCTGCAGCCGAGTGGACGGGGCGGAGAGGCGGGAGCTGTGGGTTCCAATGGCCTCGCGTGCTTCTGACTCCCCTGAGCCGGACGCCCTCTCAGAGCCACGGCGGAGCCAGAGCTCCAGGGCCAATCCTAGGACGGACGGGCGCTCCTCCTGAGACAGGACGGCCGGGCGCTGCGAGGTCCGAGGCCCGCCCCCTCAGACCGCCCACTCCTCCCGGACACAGCCCTGCCCAGGCTCCCGGGCTGCCCCAGGGACAGCCAGTTCCCGCCCTCGTGGGTGTGGGAGGAAGAAGACAGCCAAGGTCAGGAGGTGTTTCCAAAAGCTCATTGTCCCCAAGAGAGAGAGACACAGAGACAGAGAGACAAAGAGACAGAGAGACGGGGAGACACAGAGACAGAGAGACAGAGGGAGAGACAGGGACAGAGAGGGAGAGAGGGAGACACAGAGACACAGAGGGAGAGACAGGGAGACACGGAGAGGGAGAGACAGAGAGGGAGAGACAGAGACAGATGGAGAGACACAGAGACAGAGGGAGAGAGGGAGAGACACAGAGACAGAGACACAGGGACAGAGAGACAGAGAGGGAGACACACAGAGACAAAGGGGGAGAGGGAGAGACAGGGAGACGCAGAGGGGGAGACAGAGGGAGGGAGTGAGGGAGAGACACAGGGACAGAGAAACAGAGAGGGAGACACAGAGACAGAGACACAGGGACAGAGAGTCAGAGAGGGAGGGAGTGAGGGAGAGACGGGTTGGGGGTGCAGTGAGGCTAGTGCATCTCCTCGGGGACCCCATCCCAGCGCCATCCCGTCTTCACGCCCCTCTGCCTCCGTTTCCCATTTCCACGTGGGACAGACCTGTGCCTTCGGAGTGGGGGGGCGAGTCGCTCAGGCACCTGCTCCCGGCCTGAGTCCTCTGCATCCGAGGCCATCGGTCCCACTGGGGATCGAGCCACAGCCTGGGCCTTTGCCCCGACCAGGAATCGAACCCTGACCTCATGGCTCATACGTCAGTGCTCACCACTGAGCCACACTGGCCAGGCTAGGAGCCTCAGACACCTTGGGATTCCTGGGCCTGGCGCCCTGCTGGCTGTTGGGTGGGCTCTGCCTTTGGCTGCTCTGTCCCCTGGTCCTGGGCCTTCACCCTCTGTGGCCACCAGCCGAGACTGAGCCACATGCAGCCTTGGACACGCATGTCGCCCTGTGACTCCGCCGGGGCCTTCACGCATGGGGAGCCCCTCCTGTCCAGAGAAGCCACGGCCACTCCCGGCCTCATGACCAGGACAGCCTCTGGGCAGAAACCTGTGCCCCACGTGCCCCGTGAGCACACGCCCGGCCTCCGCATGCACGCCCGCCCTCGCTGCAGGGGGCAGGGACCCCTGAGAGACACCCCCCCGCCCCCCGCCACCCCCCGCCTCCCTCTTCCCCCAGCGCCACCCCCCCCCCGCCCCGGCCAGGTCTCTGCTGAACACAGGCCACACAGCTCAGACCCATACATCGGGACCAAAGAGACAGAGGGGCCCCCAGAAAACAGACCCAGCCAGCCCGCGCGGCTCCGCGGTGGAGCGTGGACCTGGGCACCAGGAGGTCAGGGCTCCATCCCGGTCAGGGCACAGGCCCGGGTTTTGGGCTTCGTCCTCAGTGTGAGGCGTGCAGGAGGCAACAGATCCGTGATTCTCCTTCATCATTAATGTTGCTGTCTCACTCCCCCTCTCCCTTCCTCTCTGAGATCAATAAAAAACTAAACAACTAAACTGAATAAAACAAAACAAAACAAAGCAGACCCAGGTTGCTGGGGGAGAGCGGCCTCTTCTGACGGTGCCCGGCCAAGCAGCCGAGCAGCGTGGAGGCCCCTCCGTGGTCCCCCCGAGGCTGAGCCTGCGGGCCGCCCTCTGCCCGCCCGCGGGTGGCTCCTCGGGCCGCTCCTCCGGCCGCTCGCTCGTTTTGAACCCTCCGGGGAGCGCGTCCGTCAGCAAACAGGAAGCCGCCCCTCCGGCTCATCTCGCCGCGGGCGGGCGGGCGGGCGGGAGCGCCGGGAAGGCCTAGGCGGCCGGGCGCGGGACAGAGACGGACGCCTGGCCGGCTGCCGGCGGGAGGCGCATCCATTATTGATGGACGGACGGCGGCCCCCGCGCGCCCGCGTAAATGAGACATTCTTCAGCAAATTGCTTCGTTTTTCTGATTGCGGGCGCCGCGCGTGTCACCACGCCGACTCAAGGTTCATCGATGCGTGCTCAGTAAATTAGAGAGAACATAACTATGGATCAGCCGCCAGGATGGATGCGGGCCCCACAATGACCCGGGGCCATTTAATTTTCTGCTTAATTTTGTTGCAGTCAGTTTGCATTTTGGGTTATTATGCAGCAGGAAATTAACAATAAATAACAAATTTGGTCCTCCTGTGCCGTGATGGTATTTTTATAAATCTCTGTGATGCCGCTTCCTCAGGGTCCCGGCCGGGCCCGGCTGAGGCTCCCCACACATGCCCGGGGAGGAGGGCGCTGTATCCCCGCCGATCGATCGCCGTGCTCCGTCTGACGGGCTGCGTGGCACTGACCCTCCCTCTCTTCCCAGGCGCCCCGAGGACCATGGATGGAGACGAGAGCCAGGACCTGTCCCAGGTTTCAGGTGAGCCCTCGGGGGCCCAGTGGGGGTTCCGGTCATGTCAGGGGCGGCGGGGGGGGCACACAGAAGGGAACGCCATGGGGGAGTTGGTGTCAGTGTTCAATGCCAGCCCTTAGAGGCCGTCCCAGCCGGAGAGGCTGAGCCGAAATCTCCAGTTACCGTCAGCTCTGCCCGAAGCCTGGGGCAGCCGGGAGGGACTTCCTACACGTGGGTCCCCCCCGGGGGAAGGGGGCGGTGACTGGCTGGTCTTCTCTGGACCCAACACCTGCCAAGGCCCTTGTTTAACAGTGAGAGAAGGGGACGGACAGGAGGAGAGAGAGAGAGAGAGAGAGAGAGAGAGAGAGAGAGAGAGAAGCAGTTGGGGAAAGTTTAGAATCTCTAAGTGTGGAAGCAACATTGCTTGCCTTCCCCATATGTTTGTTTATTTTTATATCTGTTTTTGTTAATTCACTCGAGGATATTTTTCCATTGATATTTAGAAAAAGTGGAATGAAAGAGAGGGAGGGGAATGGGGGGGAGGGAGAGGGACAGGGAGACGGGAGTGGGGGAGAGGGAGAGGGAGATAGGGAGAAACATCAATGTGAAAGAGACACATTGATTGGCTGCCTTTCACAGCCCCAACCAGGGTCGGGGATGGAGCCTGCAACCAACCCTTGATGGGAATCAAACTCCAGACCCTTTAGTCTGAGGGTCTATCCACTGAGCCACACCAGCTGGGGCCCCTTATGTGTATTCAAGCCGTGTGGGCCGTGGCCCAGGGACAGGAAGTGGAGCCGTGAGGAGTAGGCGGTGAAGCGGGGTGGGTCACAGGCCGCCCAGCCCCTCCCCGTGTGTGGGTGAGGAAACACCCCTGTGCTGTAGGGGTGGGGGGTGGAGGGGCAGCAGATGGGCCTCCAGGGGTTCCATATTCTGTATTTACAGCCCCATCATGTCAGCCCAGGTCGCTGGCCTGCCCCCTGGTTCCCAGGTGTCCCTGAATTCTGCCTCTGGGTCTGAACTGTCCGTGATGGAGACCAGGACCGGGGCGGGCCCTGGCGTGTGCTGAGCCGTGCCCGCCTGGAGACGGACCGGCTACGGGCACAGGGGCCCTCCTCTGTGCGGCTGTGCGGGGCGGGGGGGGGGGGGGGGACAGGGTGTGGACTCGCCCTCGGCTGCAGCGACCCAGCCGAGGGCCAGCTTTCCCAGTGGTGCCGGCCCTGGGGTGCCGCTGGCCCTGGGGTGCCGCTGGGGCGTGAGAACGGTCGGCGAGTGTGGCCTGGTCTCCGTGAACTCAGGGCTCCCCAGGCACGCCCTCACGGTGCTCAGTGCTGACGCTGAGAACCACGGGACGCCCGTGTCCTCCTCAGGCAGCGCGGGGCAGTGAGGGTGGCGGGAACACACCCCGGGGGAGGGCTCAGGCCCTGCGGGCGTGAGTGCGACCTAGGCCCCAGATCCCGCTCTCCGGCTGCCCACACGGCGTGGTCTGTGTCTCACCCAGCTCGGAGGGGAGCACGGCCCGGGCTGCACACGTCTGCTGCATCCGTGGCTGCCGTGGCCCGTGTGCTCAGTGGCCTGAGGCTCCGCATCGCTGTCCCTTCACCCTCACAGCGGCCCCATTTCTCTGGTGAAAGGGCTCCGTGGCCACAGCACCCTAGAGTCCCCCCCCACCAGCCGTGCCTGCCAACCTCCGGCGCCCCGGGGGCCATGCCCTCTGTCCGCCAAAGCCTCCTGGGCTGGCAGGGGCAGGGGGCACTGTCCACACGGTAGAGTCCACGGAAGAGGCTTTGCCCATCTCGAGGGTTTCCATTGAGCCGTGCCCGCGCGGCGTCCAGGTCGCTGAGCGCTCGGCTCCCGCCGCCCGGCGCTTATCCCCGCAGCCGCCCCGCCGACTCGGGCTTTTAGGCAAATCAGGGCCTCTTAGGGCTGAGGCTGGGGAGCGAGGGCAGGCCGAGGACAGCGCGGCTGGGGGCTCTGGGGCCCGGCCCTGGCTGCTTGGAGGCCCGAGCCAAGGACACTTTCTCCTCCGGCTCCCACTGCTCCATGCGGGGGGGGGGGGGGGGGGGTCCTATCCATCAGGCTGGCCACGCCTCACACCGCACCCCACTGTTCGCATTAGTCCCTGGTCCCCCCACGTCGGACACAGGGAACCTGGCGCCGGGAGGTGTCCTCAGCCAGTGCAGTCTGTCTTGTTTTTTAACAGTGGCTACATTTTTTTAAATTTTAAATCCTTTTTTATTTCTCGATGACAGGGATGACACTGTGTATTAGCCTCGGGGTGCAGCCCGCCCCACCGGCAGGGATGACACTGTGTATTAGCCTCGGGGTGCAGCCCGCCCCACCGGCAGGGATGACACTGTGTATTAGCCTCGGGGTGCAGCCCGCCCCACCGGCAGGGATGACACTGTGTATTAGCCTCGGGGTGCAGCCCGCCCCACCGGCAGGGATGACACTGTGTATTAGCCTCGGGGTGCAGCCCGCCCCACCGGCAGGCGCCTGGCGTGAGTGTCCTCCTGGCCCCCACCCGTGGCTGCCGGCACCCCAAACCCCGCACACACCCCTCCACCGGACCATCCGCACAGAGGTCCATTACGTTCTCTTTTATTTTTCTTTGAAATGACTGTTTCTTTTCAAAAGTGTGTTTTTACTCCTGGAAACAAGTTTCAACAAAAGGATATAAAAGGAGAGATGGACAGAAATAAACGTGCGTGGAAATGAGCTTGTGTTGGCTGTGCCACATACCGTGTGTGTGTGTGTGTGTGTGTGTGTGTGTGAGAGAGAGAGAGCGAGAGCGAGAGCGAGAGAGAGAGAGAGAGAGAGAGAGAGAGAGAGAGAGAGAGAGAGAGAAATACCGTGGACATGTACGGCACTCATTAAACACCTACTTCTTTCTCACCTGAACCTGAGAATGTGCCTCGGTTACCCTCCGTCTGCCTGCATTGCCAGCCCCGCACTGTGCCAGTTCAGTGTCTCCCAGACCCACCCCTGCTGTTCCTGGTCCAGGCGTCAGTTGTCCCGTTTTCTAAGATTGCCTGGGACCTTAGTGTTTCACTCAGTGGCTTGGCTCCTCCCGTTGGTTTTTAAATTTTTTTCTTTATTGATTACAGCATTACATATGTGTCCTTATCCCACCCCCATTTCCCCCCAGGTCCCCACTCATGCCCTCACCCCCTGGTGTCTGTGTCTGTTGGTTAGGCTTATGTATATGCATGCATACAAGTCCTTTGGTTGATCTCTCCCCCTAACCCCCACCCTCCCCTGCCTTCTCTCTGAGGTCTGATGGTCTGATCAATGCTTCTTTGTCTCTGGATCTGTTTTTGTTCATCAGTTTATGTAGTTCATTATATTCCATAATGATATCATGTGGTATTTATCTTTCTCTGACTGGCTTATTTCACTTAGCATAGCATAAAGCTCTCCAGGTCCATCCCTGCTGTTGCAAATGGTAAGAACTCCTTTTTTACAGCAGCGTAGTATTCCATTGTGCAGATGGACCACAGTTTTCTAATCCACTCATCTGCTGATGGGCACTTGGGCTGTTTCCAAATCTTAGCTATGGTGAATTGTGCTACTATGAACATAGGGGTGCATATGTCCTTTCTGATTGGTGTTTCTGGTTTCTTGGGATATATTCCTAGGAGTGGGATCATTGTGTCAAATGGGAGTTCCATTTTCAGTTTTTTTAGGTAACCCAATACTGTTCTCCACAGTGGCTGCACCAGTCTGCATTCCCACCAGCAGCGCACGAGTGTTCCTTTTTCTCTGCATCCTCACCAGCACTTGGCGTTTGTTGGTTTGTGATAATAGCCATTCTGACAGGTGCCAGATGGTACCGCATTGTTGTTTTGATTTGCATCTCTCATATGATTAGTGACTTTGAGCAAGTTTTCATATGTCTCTTGGCCTTCCTTCTGTCCTCTTTTGAAAAGTATCTATTTAGGTCCATTGCCCATTTTTTTGATTGGATTGTTTATCTTCCTTTTGTCGAGTTGTATAAGTTCCCTCTAGATGTTGGATATTAAGCCCTTATCGGTGATAAAATTGGAAAATATGTTCTCCCATACATTGGGCTTTCTTGTTGTTTTGTTGATGGTTTCTTCTGCTGTGCAGAAGCCTTTTATTGTGATGTGGTCCCATTTGTTTATTTTCTCTTTAGCTTCCGTTGCCCCAGGAGCTGTGTCGGTGAAGAAATTGCTTCGGCCTCTGTCTGAGGTTTCTCTGCCTGTGAATGCCTCTAGTGTTTTTATGGTTTCCTGTCTTAGGTTTAAGTCCTTTATCCATTTTGGGTTTATTCTTGTGATTGGTGTAAGTTGTTGATTTAGTTTCTTTTTTCTTTTTTTTTTTTTGCATGTATCTGTCCAGTTTTCCCAACACCACTTATTGAAGAGACTGTCTTGACTCCATTGTATGATCTGGCCTCCTTTGTCAAACATTAACGGAGCACAGTGGTTTGGGTCGATTTCTGGGCTGTTCTATTCCATTGAAGATGGATTACATTTTTAAAAAGCCGTCGGGGTTACAGGGACACACACCAGCATGAGTTGGGCGGAGAGGACAGGTCCTCCTGGGGAAGTCCGGGTTCTCCGTGGTGCCCCTGGCTCCAGCCCAGGATCAGAGGGCCATGGAGCATCCCAACGTCCTGCAGGCGGTCACAGGAGAAGCTGGGTGTGACAGGAAGTGTCTCAGCTCCCGCCCCCACAGCCTGAGAACCACAGCTGCTGGGACAGACGCACATGCACACCCCACACTGGCCCGCATCCGGCGATCAGGCCTTTGTTCGACGGGGTCTCCACTCCCAGGCCTGTGGGCCCCAGGGCTCCCCGAGAGAGCGAGTGACCTGGGTCCCTGGTGGCCCAGCCTCCCCCCTGCAGCGCCCCCACGTTAGCCCCTGACGTTCTGTGCAGGATCATTCCCACCAGAGAAGGCGCGGTTCCGCCCGCCCTCCTGCTGGGGCCCCCTCGGTATGACGTAAGAGAGCCCCTGCTGCTCCCCAGGCTCGGTCGCGGCGATGACGCGTCTGTGACGTCACACACCCCACCAGGCCGGGGTATGAGCCAGTGATTTCCATCCGGGTCTCTCAGCCTTTGTTTTCCGGGGAGATTCCCAAAGTGAGCCACCTTTTCCCCTTTGCATTGGCTCCGGACGTGCCCACAGCCTCTCCCTGGCAGGGCCCCCCAGGGACAGAGGCCCGGAGCTCAGGTGGCGCTGGTCCTGGGGAGAGCCCTGCCGCAGCCCCAGCTCCACCGGCAGCCATTGCAATCACCAGGAGGGGCGTGTCCTGGATGTGGGCGTGTCCCATGGAGGCGTGTCCAGTTATGGGCGTGTCCCGTGCGGGCGTGTCCCGATGTGGGGGTGTTTCCGGTGGGCGTGTCCCGGTGTGAGGTGTCTTGGGTGTGAGCCCCCAGCCTCTGAAGGGTCGGAGGAAGCGGACACCGTCAGGGCCCCCCATGCGCCCCGGGCCATCAGCGGTCCCTGCAGCCGCAGGCAGGCCACCCGTCCTCTCTCTGCTCCCCTTCCTGCGGGCTCGGTCCCCCTCCCCTCCCTGAAGGGCTGTGTCTCCGGTGGTTGACCTCCGTGCTGATTGGCGGAGGCGGTTGCCATGGTTCCCGGGCGGGGCGGGGCCGCACCCCTGGGTGAGCCTGGGCCCCCGGCCGGGCTGCCCGCCTCAGCTCCCGGGGCCCCCACCCGTCAGACCGGAGTGCGGACACCCCGCCGCCCTCCCCTCAGGCCGCCCTCCCCTCGGGCCGCCCTCCCCTCAGGCCGCTCCCCCCTCCCCTCGGGCCGCCCCCCCCTCCCCTCACACCGCTCCCCCCTCCCCTCACACCGCTCCCCCCTCCCCTCGGGCCGCTCCCCCCTCCCCTCAGGCCGCCCTCCCCTCGGGCCGCCCTCCCCTCAGGCCGCCCTCCCCTCGGGCCGCCCTCCCCTCACACCGCTCCCCCCTCCCCTCGGGCCGCTCCCCCCTCCCCTCGGGCCGCTCCCCCCTCCCCTCGGGCCGCTCCCCCCTCCCCTCAGGCCGCCCTCCCCTCGGGCCGCCCTCCCCTCAGGCCGCCCTCCCCTCGGGCCGCCCTCCCCTCACACCGCTCCCCCCTCCCCTCACACCGCTCCCCCCTCCCCTCGGGCCGCTCCCCCCTCCCCTCGGGCCGCTCCCCCCTCCCCTCACACCGCTCCCCCCTCCCCTCGGGCCGCCCTCCCCTCTGTCAGCTCCCCGCAGCCCTGCCTCCCGACCTCAGCACGGAGGTCAGGGGATCGCACACCCGCAGCCACCCCAGGGCACCCTGAGGACGCCCGGAGACACCCGCAGCCCAGCGGGCACCGGTGTGAGGAGCCGGGCGGCTGCGCGGGGTCGGCCGGTGCTGGGCCCTGGCCCTGTCGGAGCCGGGTGCCCCTGCCGCCACAGTGCTCTGTGGTGGAAAAGAGCCCTGGCCGGTGCGGCTCAGTGGGTGGAGCGTCGGCCTCGGACCAGGGGTCCCGGGGTCGATCCCAGTCAAGGGCATGTCGCTCGTTGCAGGCTCCTCCCCAGTCCCGGGCCGGGTGGGGTGTGAGCAGAAGGCAGCCATTCAGTGTGTTTCCCCCCGTCTTTCACTCTCTAAAAACCCACGGGAAAGTATCCTCAGGTGAGGACTTAGAAAATCACAGGAACAGAAGCCAGGCTGCTCCAGAGCGGGAGGAGGGTTTGACCCCGCTCCCGCGCCTGCACAGAGGGCGGCTGTGGTCACGGCCCCGGCTCAGCCAGTTTGTTTGTGAAGAACGCGTGTGACCCCGTGTCGTCTACATGTGTAAATGTGCGGGCACGCGCGCGCACACACACACACACACACACCCCAGGGCTGTGCCAGCGGCATCTCAGCAGAGCCGCGGTTCCGTGGCGCCAGGCCGGAGCCGGTGAGGCCCAGCGGGGGCCGCACCAGCGCTCACCCCCCTCTCCACAGGGAAGGAGAGCCCTCCCGTGAGCGACACCCCGGACGACAGCGACGAGCCCATGCCGGTCCCCGAAGACCTGTCCACCACGTCCGGAGGCCAGCAGGGCGCCAAGGGCGACAGGGCAGGTGAGTGGGCGGCGGGGCCCCTCCATCTGCTCCTTCCTGCCTCCGTCCTCCCCACGGCCCCTCAGCCACTCGCCGCGGAGTGCGGTCCTGGGCGGCCCTCTGTCTGACAGACGCTCCGGCCGCTCGGCCGAGACCCCACGGTGGCCACGGGGGCAGCCACGTGGGGGGCACACCGCCAGCCTGTCCCCCGTCCTCCGTGCCCGGCGTGGGGGTGTCGGGGTTTGGGGGTTCGGCTGGGGACAGTCCCCATCCCAGGTGTCAGCGAGAGGCTGCCTCGGCTAGCGCTCAGGGTGGCGGGACAGACCGGCATTTCACGTCTCCCTCCCCGCTGGTCCAGAGGCTACATTCACCGGAAAATGGAAATTACAGCCAGAAAGTACGGTGATAAACAATGCTCGGAGCGCAGAGCAGTGCGTGAGAAGTGAGGGGTGAGGGGTGAGGGGTGAGGGGTGAGCAGAGCAGGGCCCAGGAGCCAGCCCCTGCCCGCCTGCCCCCGGCCTAGAGGCCGTCCTTCCGGTGTGTGTGAGCACAGGCACCCGTGTGCGGAGTGTCATCTCCTCACTGTGCACTGTGCGTGGGGAGCGAGGTGCATGTGTGGAGAGAATAGGAGCTCAGCCAGCATGGCTCAGTGGTTAGAGCATCAGAGGTCTAGGAGGTCCCAGTCCCAGTCAGGGCACAGGCCCGGGTTGGGGGTTCGATCCCCAGTTGGGGACATGCTGGAGGCAGCTGCTCCGTGATTCTCTCTCATCATTGAGGTCTCTCTCTTCCTTTCCCTTCCTTTCTCTCTAAAACCAATTTAAAACCATTTTAAAAAAGAGCAGAGGAGACCGCTGAGGGGCAGGGATTAGGAAGCTAAAGGCCTGGAAGCACCTTGCTCTGCGCAGAGGTGGGGGCAGGGGGAGCGCTGGGGACCGGCAGAGCTGGGGGGAGCGGCATCTCAGAGGGACGGAAGCACCGAGTGGAGCCCCTCCGGCTGGGCTGGGCCTCGGCTTCCTCCTTAAAGTGGCGGCAGCGCTGAGCCCTGATCTCATCAGCAGACCCGTCCCCAGCCCCGCACAGGGTGGGCGAAGGGAGCAGCAAGCTTGGCTGCGGACAGAGTAGCACAGACAGAGGGGAGGGTCGGACAGACAGAGGGACAGGGCAGGGCAGATGGAACGGGTGGAACAGGTGGAATGGAGGGAAGGTGGCTTGTGAAGGGGCAGCGGAACCCAGAGCAGCCTCACCTGAGGGGGGAGGGGAGCAGGGAGTGTGGGCACCTGGACGGAAGCAGACACATTGATTTTAACAAAAGCATCTGGGTCTTAACCTTGAGCAAGGACCCTGGGGCTCCCAAGGCTGTGGCCCCCTGCCTGGAGGTGCCTGTGCCCTCGGAGAGGAGGGGCCGGGGGGGGCAGGGCTGGAGCAGAGATAAGGGGCCAGAAGCAGGGCACCCACCCAGCTGGGCCTGAGGGGGACAGCAGGCGCCAAGCAGTGAGAGCAGGAGGGGGGACCCCGCTGAGGGCAGAGCCGGGCCCAGGCCAGAGGACTCCCTGGGCACGGGGGTGGCTGATGCAGCAGGAGTGACCGAGCCTGAAACCCGGAGGGGCTGGCCCTCCACTGGCTTCCTGCCCAGAGGACCGGGCGGGGCAGCCATGGCTCCTGCGGGGCCAGAGCGAGGGGGAGCGAGTGAACAGGTGGCAGCGCTGGGCTTGTCTCTGGACGCGCCCCTGGCCTCTGCCGCCCAGTGCCCGCCCCGCACTCCCCCCCCCCCCGCCCCCGTGCTGGGCCGGCCCCGCGGCCCCCTCCCCACAGCCGATCACACGGCCGCCGTGGCTGCAGGTGGCTTCTGGGAGCGGAGTTAGCTCATCTGGTCCTTCCCTTCTGGGAGCTGGACCCGGGTTCGACTCCCCCTGGCCACAATGGAAAACACTAAAGAAAAGCAGGAAGAAATCTTTATTTCCCCTCATTGGAACCCAGAGAAAGGGTCATGTGTGGAGAAACAAAGTTTCTTTCTTGCCCAAGAATTCTCTCTGAGGAACACCCTCCACTGGGTCTGGGGAGGACGGAGAGCCGCAGAGGCTTCCTGCTTTAGCTGCTTCCTCAGTGTCAGTCCCACCTCAGCACGGCTCTGACAGGATGCACGGCCTGGCGGGCTCCACGGGGAGGGGGAGGGAGGAGAGGCCGGCTGGAGGCGGCCGCGGGGGAGGCGGCCGGCTGCTCGCTCAGCAGTTGGAGGAAGTGCTGTATCTCCGGGCATCGCCGAGCTGATAAGCCCGAGCCTGAGCGGAGTTATCGCAGCATCAGAGCTGCAGCCGCGGGGCAGGGGCCTGGGCACCGCAGGCCTGGCGGCTGGACCTCAGGGTGGCTCCTCAGTTGGAGTCTTCGTTCCCCTGAGAAGCACCTGCAGGCGCCCACGGCCATCTGCCCCCGCCTCCCCGCCCGATCCTCTTGGCGGCTGACGGGCCGCGATGGTTTGAGTGGCGGCTTAGGGAGCCCGTGTCCAGGCTGTGACTGGTCGGGAGGCCTGGGGCAGACAGCAGGTGGTCGCCTGCACACAGCCAAGCCAGGTGATGCCAGTGGAGAGATGCCCGTCTTCCGGGATTCCCGAGGACACGGCCCGGCACTCAGAAGGGTGCTGCTGACCAGGGGCCTGTCCCGTAGAAACAGGCCGTGGGTGAGAGGCCCGAGGCTCCAGCTTAAGCAGGTGGCGGGCTGCACTGCCTTCGCGCTGGTGGGAGAGGCCTGCCAGAGCTGGGCCTTCACGGAGGCGAGCCATTGGCACCGACGTTAAACCAGGGGGTGTGGCCAAGGCCTGCAGGAGGAGGCGGGGTGGTAGGAAGAGGGCGAGGAGGGAGTGAGTGAGCCCTGATGCGGGGGAAAGGTCTGGGGAGAAACATGGTGGGCAGCCCTGGGAAAGGGAGGGAAGGGCAGTGAGCAGGTGGTGCTGGAGGAAGGCCTCAGGTGGTGGCGAAGTCCCAGAGCAGCTCTGGGGGGAGGCGCAGTAGGGGTGTGAATGATGGTGAGGGTCATGGAATGAGTGAGCGAGTGAGTGAATGAATGAGTGAGTGATGAATGAGTGAATAAATGAATGGTGAGTGAATAAGTGAATGAGTGAGTGTGTGAATGAGTGAATGATGAATGAATGAATGTGTGAATGAATGAATGCGTGAGTGAATTAATAAATGAGTGAGTGAGTGAGGAGCGAGTGAGTGAAAGAGTGAGTGAATTAATGAATGAGTGGAGCCTGTGAGTGAGGCAGTGAATGAGTGAGTGAATGAATTAATGGAGCCTGTGAGTGAGTCAGTGAATGAGTGAGTGCATCGGGACTCCCTCCCCTCTCGGTGGAGGCTGAGAACCGCAGGTGGGTTAGGATGTGAGCTCCACCAGGCAGACTATTCAGGTCGGGGCTTCTCAATGGGCACAGGTGGCACTGGGGGCAGCGCCGACTCCTCCCCGAGTGGCATATTTAGCCACCCACGTCCCACCTCACCTCGGTCATCATGCCCCCAAGGGGTCCCCCATATTTCTCAGGTGAGAGCCCCACTGCACCCCCCATTTCACCACCGCCTTGTCAGCCACGCGGGTCAGCGCGCCTCACATATGAGAGCCCTGCCCATCGGGGGCGGTTTGCAGCCGGGTAGTTAAGCTTTAACTACAGACCAGTGTCCCAGACCGGGCGTGGGAATGGAAGGGACAGGACATCTGCAGCCAAACCGGCCAGAGAGAAGCCTGTCAGAGCCAGATCCCAGCCTGCGGACCGGCTTCCAGGCTAACTCCCGCCTCTGGAGATGTAACGGAAAAGCTGCTTATTTACAGCCAGAGCCGGTTCCTCTTATCTCCGCTGCACGCTGAGGGCTCCCCAACGGGGCGGGGACGGGAAGTGAGGCGCCCCCCCCCCCCACACCCCCAGGAGCGGTCTGGTCCGCGCTCCGCCTGGCTCCGTCTGTGTGGAGAGCAGAGCGAGCTGTGTGCACCGAGCAGCCAACCGACGTGCCGTTAGCTTTCCTTCACGGGAGGTTTCAGAAAGAAATGGAAAATAAAAGGGGGGTGGTTGAGTTGCGGTTGCCGGTTGCCACCTGTCCCATCTGCTAGGACGTTTCTGATTTGGGAAGTGTAAATATAACCCAGAAAAAAAAAATGCTTCCCTCTATGCAAACGCAGGAAGGTCAAGGCCCGAGGCCCAGCAGAGCCTGCCCAGGGCCCTCCTTTCCACAGAACCAGTGCCTTTCGGTGGAATGAGCCGTGGCCCGGGAAGCCGGCCCCCACCCC
This sequence comes from Pipistrellus hanaki, assembly GCF_964339955.1. NCBI lineage: Eukaryota > Metazoa > Chordata > Mammalia > Chiroptera > Vespertilionidae > Pipistrellus > Pipistrellus hanaki. The sequence goes on from NC_140512.1 coordinate 1,187,341, forward strand.
CCGGCCCCAGCCTGCGTGCCTGAGGCAGGACTGCGCCGCCCAGATAAGCAGAGGAACCACAGCTCCCGTCGTCCAGCTCTGGCCGAGTCTGACCCCGGCTGCTGGGATTTGGGGGTGGGGCGGGGGGCAGGGGGTGAACAGGAGTGTGTAAGCAGCTCAGAAGGAGCCCCCAGGGTGGCATGCTAGAGCCAGGGCCAACAGGGGCCATGCAGGTCCCGAGAAGCCGTGGGCGCTGGCTCAGCCGCTGGCAGCTCAGAGCCACGTGGCTGGAAGAATTTACACCATGGAAACCAGCAGGTGCTAGCCGGGGCTTCGGCTCTGCTTTGTGGGGGCTGGTTACCTGCTCCGCTGGCACCCCTAGAGCTTCGGCACCTCGACAGCCACCGAGGGGGTAGGAGCCACTGTGTGGGTGCGGGTGTGGGTGAGGGTCTGGGTGAGGGTGTGGGTGAGGGTGAGGATGAGGGTGAGGGTCTGTGGGTGAAGGTGTGGGTGAGGGTGCGGGCGAGGGTGCGGGTGAGGGTGAGGGTGAGGGTGAGGATGAGGATGTGGGTGTGGGTGCGGGTGTGGTGAGGGTGAGGATGAGGGTGAGGGTGAGGATGAGGATGAGGGTGCAGGTGCGGGTGTGGATGAAGGTGAGGATGAGAATGAGGGTGCTGGTGAGGGTGTGGGTGAGGGTGCTGGTGTGGGTGAGGGTGCGGGCGAGGGTGCGGGTGAGGGTGAGGGTGAGGGTGAGGGTGTGGGTGCGGGTGTGGTGAGGGTGAGGATGAGGGTGAGGGTGAGGATGAGGGTGTGGGTGAGGGTGAGGATGAGGATGAGGGTGAGGGTGAGGGTGAGGATGAGGGTGTGGGTGTGGGTGCGGGTGTGGTGAGGGTGAGGATGAGGGTGAGGGTGAGGATGAGGATGAGGGTGCAGGTGCGGGTGTGGATGAAGGTGAGGATGAGAATGAGGGTGCTGGTGAGGGTGTGGGTGAGGGTGCTGGTGTGGGTGAGGGTGCGGGTGCAGGTGCTGTGGGAGGAAAAGCCTGTGGGGAGCCATGGGAAGTGAGAGGTCAGCATAGGTTGTCCAACAGGAGTTGATGACAGACGGCTCTTGCCTGTGGCCATCACACACGGGACTGTAAGGCCCACAGGCTCTGTGGGTAGAAGACTCCCCGAGTTGTAGGTGTGTCGCTGGGAGAGCGTGATTGGAAGGGGATTCTGGGACATGTTATTATTACTGCTAGAGGTGCAGTGCACGAAATTCATGCACGGGGAGGGTCCCTAGCGGCTGCTGGCCAGGCCTCCCTTCGTTCCGCATCACCCCCTGGTGGTCAGCACACGTCATAGCGAGCAGTCAAACTCCCAGTCGGTCGAACTTCCGAGGGGACACCTGGCATGTCAGGCTGGCATGGGGAGATTGTGGCCGCGGCTGTTATTTGGTGTGAAGAAGTTTGGAACGCAAAGCAGGACTGCTCTGTGCCCCGTAAACCTGCCACTGACTCCCAGGGGTCTCCCCAGGAGAGCATTAACTTGGACTTGAACTTGGTGTTCCGAACGCCATGTGAGGTCCCGGGACGGAGCCCAGCCCGGAGAGGAGGGGCCGGGCCGGGGCCTGTGGCTTCCTCTGGGCCCGGTCGGGCGGCAGCACGCAGGTGGGGCTGTGGAGGACGGCTCTCCCCGGGGCACCTGGCACGGCAGCAACTGGAGTCACTCAACCGCCCGCCTGCCCCACTTTCGGGACTGAGCTCAGCGCAGGGCCTCTGGGCGCGGGCCGGGCGTGTCCCCAGGCGGCCTGGGGAGGGAGGGGGGAGGGGAGAGAGTGGGGACAACTTCCCTTCGGGGAGGCTACTGGCTGAGCCTGCAGCTCCCACTGAAGGCCCAGGCTGGACTCCGGGCGGCCGGCCGGCCTGTCTGTCCCTGCCGGCGGGGACGGTGCCGCCTGGCCGGCCGCGTCCCCTTCAGGATGAAGGACGGGCACATCAGCGGCGAGCCGGCTGGAATGAGAGCGCTGATGGGGGCCTGCAGGCAGCTGTGATGGCCTCCTGATTGTCTGGGACGAGGCGGGCGCGCTGTCCTCAGCCTCAGCGGAGCGGCAGTCTGCCCTCCGCCCCTGAAGGTAAAGAATGACCGTGACCGTGATGTGACCGCGCCCGCATCGGCTTTGGCATGGCGGCGCCCGGTGCTCGGGCGAGGCAGCGGTTTGAGGGGTTCAGTAATGAGGAGCTAGTGGCCGTGTTCTTCATTCTAAACCCGGTGTCCACTCACCGTTTCCAAGCCCCGCTGCCACCCCACAGCGGCCTCCGCGCTCACTCCCAGTCTGACCTCACGGCCGGTGGGATAGCCTGTCCGCTGTGTCCGCTGGGCTATTCCCACCCCCACAGCTGCTTCTGCCTCCTGCTCCCGCGCGGGGGCGGGGGCGGCGTGAGGGGGAGCAGCGTGAGGGGGAGCAGAGTGAGGGCGGGAGCAGCGTGAGGGGGTGCAGCGTGAGGGGGTGCAGCGTGAGGGGGAGCAGCGTGAGGGGGAGCAGAGTGAGGGGGAGCAGCGTGAGGGGGAGCAGCGTGAGGGGGTGCAGCGTGAGGGGGTGCAGCGTGAGGGGGTGCAGCGTGAGGGGGAGCAGCGTGGGGGGGAGCAGAGTGAGGGCGGGAGCAGCGTGAGGGGGAGCAGCGTGAGGGGGAGCAGCGTGAGGGGGTGCAGCGTGAGGGGGAGCAGCGTGAGGGCGGGAGCAGAGTGAGGGCGGGAGCAGCGTGAGGGGGTGCAGCGTGGGGGACAAAGCCTGTGCTTCCCCTCAGCGCCCTCATCCTGAGCAGCCAGGACCCCGGCCTCATTGCACCCTGACGCTGTGCTGCTGTTGTCTTAGGGTTCTTTCCTGTCTCCTCCCCCCCCCTTCCTCCCTTCCCTCCCTCCCCCCTCCCTCCCTCCTTTTACAATTGGTCTCCCATGCGGTTCCTCAGGACACTGGTCCTGGCATGGCTGCGGTCCGTGTCTCCCTGGCGTTCTGTGGGACAGAGGAGCAGACTGTCAGCCTCCGGGCTGCGTGTGAGGTCACCCAGGGCAGGAGTGCCGCCCCGTGGCCTGTGGGTCACCCAGCGGCGTGCGGCGTCCGGACGCAGTGCCCTGGCTGCCCGGCTGTGCCGTAGGCACTGCCACCCCCGGGGGAGGGCCCTCCCAGAGAGAGCTGAAGTCGGGACGCAGTCTCCTCGGGCAGGGAGGGGAATGGCACGGAGGGCAGGGTGGGCGCGTGGCTCCTGGGCCTAGCGGCACCCCGTGCACCCAGAGGTCAGGGTTCAGTTCGGGTCGGGGCACAGGCCCGGGGTGCAGGCTTGATCCCCAGGGGGGGTGTGCAGGAGGCGGTAGATCCAAGAGCCTTTCTCATCATCGATGTTTCTCTCTCCCTCTCCCTTCCTCTCTGAAGCCAATACAGACGTGTTTTAAAAACAATAAAAATACGTATACGTTTTAAACCGAAATGTTCAGGAAAGCGTGTCCCCGAACACGTAAGTCACATGCAGATGGAGGAGAAGGGAAGTGAGTGTTTTCGGTTTTCCGCGTGACAAGAGCTGGCTTCCCAGTCTGAGCCTCTGCCCGCCCCCAGCCTTCTCCCCCTCTAAGGGACAAGCCACCCCAGTCGACAGCACTGGGGTCTGGGCGTGACGTGTGCCTCTGGAACCGCGTGCTCCCTGCACGCACAGGTGGGCGGGAGGAATGCTGCCAGTGGAACCGCTCTAGTCCTGAGAGCAGCCTGAGCGCCGCTGGCCGGGAGCTCCAGGCGCCAGCCCAGCCCATCCCCCGCGCCCAGCCCTGCAGAACGAAAGGGGAGATGCCCAGGGCAGCCCAGCGCCCCGCTCCGGGGGCCGAGGGGCCAGCTCCGGGAGGCCGGGAGCACCTGCGGGGCGGACAGGGTGGGTAGTGAGAAGAGGGTTGGAAAGACCCACTTGGTCCCAGGTGCCCTGGAGGCACAGAAAGGCGAGGTTCTGAGGCTCAGAGGGTTTTCCCTGCAGAGACACGGAGCAGGGAGGAAGGTGGTGAGAGGAGAACCAGGAGCAGCACGGGGACACGCCGTCTGCCTCCCCGCACCGGCCTGGTCACGCACCTGCTGCTGGGTGTGGTTTCTCTTCTCGCCTTTCCTGTTTTAAGTATATATTTTTATTGGTTTCAGAGAGGAAGGGAGAGGGAGAGAGAAACATCCATGACGAGAGAGGATCGTGGATCGGCTGCCTCCTGCACGACCCACACTGGGGATGGAGCCTGCAACCCCGACACGTGTCCTGATGGGGATTCGAACCCTGACCTCCTGGTTCACAGGTTAACGCTCAACTCCTGAGCCACGCGGGCCGGGCCGTCCATGGTCTAATTCTGAAGGGCCGAGGCGGGAGGAGGAGAGTAGCCCTGGCTCCCTGTGCCCTTGCTCATGCGTCCTCAGGTCTGTGCAGCCCGGACCTCGGTCCCCACCCGCGGAGGCCGGAGTGCTGGCTCCTCGGCCCCGCCCAGCGCCTCCCTCCTCCAGTACCGCGCCTGGCTGCCTCCTCAGGGCTGCTGGGAGGAGGCTGTGTTGCTGGGGCTGTTTCAGGGGCAGGGGAGTGGGGGTAGGGGGAGAATGCGGGGAGAGTGGGGGGATGTTTGGAACACTGACCGGCAGGCCCTGGGGTCCTATTTGCACAGCAGCTTCGCAAGGTGCCCGCGGAAAACGCAGCCTTTTTTTTTTTTTTAAATACATTTTATTGATTTTTTACAGAGAGGAAGAGAAAGGGACAGAGAGTTAGAAACATCGATGAGAGAAACATTGATCAGCTGCCTCTTGCACACCCTCTATTGGGATGTGCCCGCAACCAAGGTACATGCCCTTGACCGGAATTGAACTTGAGACCTATCAGTCCGCAGGCCGACGCTCTATCCACTGAGCCAAACCGGTCTCGGCAAAAAACGCAGCCTTTTTAATTTTAAAAAACATTCAGGTCATCTGCTTTGTTAGTGGCATTGGCTGCCCCGGGGGCGGAGGGGGGGGTGGAGGGGGGGGGGCGGAGGGGGGGGAGGAGGAGATACTCGGCTCTGATCCCCGCCCCTCGGGCCCGGGCTCCTGTCCGACAGCGTGTGGGGATGGAGGCAGTTCATGGTCGTGCGTCTGCCAACAGGCCCGGGGTCAGAGCCAGGCTTTGGAACCATGGGAAGCGACGTAGCAAGTTCCTCAAAGTGACCAGTTCTCACCGCCCGTCACAGCGAGAGCAGAGCCCCGCCCGTTCCCACGGGCCTGCCTTCCCTCCAGCACGTCCTCTCGGCGTGTCCGGGCCACTCGGCTGCCGTGGCCACACTCCACAGTTCTTTTTACTGATCGCTGCGGCCCCTCTTTTCTTACATTAGCCTTTATTGTCAGGAGTTACCGAAGTCTCCTTTATTCCCACCGAGCCGCCCGCCCCCTCCGCCCCCTCCGCCCGGCCCTGCCCCCCGTCTGTGCCCAGGGCCCTGCAGGTGTGCGCAGGAGGTCCTTGGTTCATCTCGTCCTCCTCAGGCTGCTCCTGCGGCCACGTCTCTGGTCTGTTCTGTTCCTCAGTTTGTTGTGTTCGTTAGATTCCACGGATACTTGACCGTGACCGTGTGATGCCTCACAGGGCAGGAGGCCCTGTTCACGGCCGTGTAGGGCCCCCGGGGGTGGAGGTACCCCACCTTTCTGTTCACACACGCCAACAGGCCTGGGGCCACGCCTCTTATCAGCTGCATTCCCGCTTTTGTAAGCGGCACTGCTTCCGGAGCAAACCGGTCCTGCGGATCCGGAACTCCCAGCGGGTGGGAGCCGGTGCCGGGCCACGTGCGCTCACGGCTCGCTCAGGAGCAGGGGAGCCGGGGGTGGGCGGGAGAGCAGGTGCTGCCGCGGCACTGGCGGCTGGCTCTCCATCTGAGCGGTCGCCGTGGTGGGTGGACGATGCTTGTTGAAGTTCCCTCCCTCTGTCCCGTGTCCTTGTTCAGGAAGGCTCCCCTCTCAAGATCCACAGAGAAGCCGGAGCCTGGGCCACGCAGGCCACGGGCCACACAGGCTGCCTCAGGAGCTGTGGCAGATCCCGCAAGTCCCACCGAGAAGGGGAAGGTGGCTGACTCGTGCTCTCACGAGATGCCCTCAGAGGCTGTGAGCAGAATTGTCACCTCAGCCCTGGCTGGTGGCTCAGTGGTCAGAGCGTCAGATTGAAGGGTTGAGGGTTTGATTCCCAGACAAGGGCACGTACCTCAGTGGTGGGTTTGATTTCCCGGCCCCAGTCAGGGCACGTGCAGGAGGCAGCCAATTAATGTCTCTCTCTCTCACATCAATGTTTCTCTCTCACTCTTTCTCTCCCTCTGCCTCCTTCCCTTCCAAAACTCAATGAAAAATATCCTCAGGTGAGGATTTAAAGACAGACTTCCCCCTCGGAGGAGAGGGAAGGGGTGGGTACAGCTGAGACCCAGCTCCTCGGGGGCCTGGAGGTCAGAGCTCCGGGCGGGCTGCCTCCTGCGGGCGGGGCACCGGCTCAGACACACGGCCACTCTGTGTCAGGGGGAGCAGTTGACCTGGCAGGGTGGCACCGGCAGGCAGTGTGGCTGGGGAGGTGGGGGGGGGGGGTAGGGGAAGGTGAGGAGGTCACGCTGCTGAAGCCGCCAGCAGTGCCCTTACCCCGCGGTGAGGGGTGGTGGGTGGGGCAGGGGCGGGGCAGGGGGACAGGGCAATGGCAGGCTGGACAGGAGGTGGATGAGGGACAGTGGGTGACACCGGGAGCCGTGGCCACGCCTCACATCCTGCACGGTGGCCGCCGTCCGGTTAGAGACATGTCTGGGGGGAACCACCCGCTCCGTCACCTCTGTGCCCCGCCCTCTCGGTGCCCCATCGGGACGCCCAGCAGCTGGTCTCAGTGCCACATCTCCTGGGCTGAGCGGGGCCGGGCGGCCTGGGCCCGGGGACCTCCACTCGGAGCCACTAGGCCATCCGTCCCCGAGAACCACCCCTCTGGACAGACCGGCCCGATGGGCACGCAGGCGCTGAGCCGAGGCCGTGAACTCCCCCCGCCCGGTGCACCTGGGGCTGCCGCCGGTTTTTGTTCTAAATATTTTTATTGATTCCAGAGAGGAAGGGAGAGGGGATAGTCACTGACCGGCTGTTCCTGCACGACCCCCACTGGGGATCGAACCCGCAACCCAGGCATAGAAACCGGACCCTTCTGTCCATAGGTCAACGCCCTATCCCCTGAGCCAAACCAGCTAGGACTCTCCTCTTTCTTTTTTTTTTTTTCTTTTTTTTTTTTTAATATATTTTATTGATTTTTTACAGAGAGGAAGAGAGAGGGATAGAGAGTTAGAAACATCGATGAGAGAGAATCAGCTGCCTCTTGCACACCCCCTACTGGGGATGTGCCCGAAACCAAGGTACATGCCCTTTACCAGAATCGAACGTGGGACCTTTCCGTTCGCAGGCCGACGCTCTATCCACTGAGCCAAACCGGTTTCGGCAGGACTCTCCTCTTTTAAAAAAAATATTTTTTTTTAATTGACGTCAGAGAGGAAGGGAGAGGGAGAGAAACATCAATGAGGGGAGGAGCATCGATCGCCGCCTCCTGCATGCCCCACAGGAGACGAAGCCTCACCCCAGCCACACCCCCCTCTGCTCCTGTCTGTGGACAGAAGCCCGTGGCTCCCGCTGCCTGGGCCTCAAACAGGTGGGGAGGGGCTCAGTGTGAGGACGCGCGTTTTCCTGTTAAAAAGCCATTTATCACCGGGAGCGATCGGTGTCCGCGGTGAACAGCCGCGGCCGTGCCTGACTGCACCTTCGCAGACACGGCATTTCCCAGAAGGGCACTGGCTCACCGTTTCCTGTTTTCACCTCAGAGCGTCCTGGTCCTCCGCCTCCCACTTCCTGGCAGCGGGACCGGGAGCAGGTGACACGCCCTCATCCCCCTCCCCCCGCAAGGTGCATGCTCGCTGCACGCGGTTGCAGTCCGGTCCGCGTCCTTGCACGGGGCGCGGGGCGCGGGGCGAGGGGCGAGGGGCGTGGGGCGGGGCGTGGCTGTGGCACATGGCGTCGCCCAGCGAGCGGCCAGCCCCCCTCACTCATCCTGGGGGCACTTCCTCACCCCGACACTCTCAGCTGCTTCTAACCAGCAGGGTGAGGAACTGCTCCAGGCCCACGCGGGCCCAGTGGTGGCGTATACCTAGGAACCAGGAGGTCAGGGTTCGATTCCCGGTCAGGGCACAGGCCCAGATTGTGGGCTCCATCCCCATGAGGGGCGTGCAGGAGGCAGCTCATCAATCATTCTCTCTCACCATTGGTGTCTCTCTCTCCTTCCCTTCTTCTCTGAAATCAATATAAACATATTTTTTTAAAAAAAAGAATGGCTTGAGAATACCTTCACCTTTTCTTACCGAAGGTTTACGCCTGGACATGCCGACTGGCACCACGGTGAGCCGTCTGGCCCGGCCTGGCCACGGTGAGCCCGCGGGTGGGGCTGTGGCACCTCATGCACCTGCTCATTCACTCACTCATTCATTCCTTCCTTCCCAAACATGTCTGCCCCCGAGGGCGCTGGGCTCCGTGTCCCCATTTCCCATGGCGATTGACCGCAGCGGTGCAGCCGGGACAGAGCCAAGCCCTGGGCCCGGTGGTCCCCAACTTCCCTTCGGAAATGGTCACCCCACAGGACAACACCCCCTTCCCCAAAGAACCCTGCCTCTCCCTTGTTTGATGGGATAGTGTTTCCGGCCTCCTCACTCTCCCTCTTCCTCCCTCTTTCTCTTCTCCTTTCCCTCTCCCTCTCCCTTCCCTCTCCCTCTCCCTCCCCTCTCCCTCTCTCTCTCCCTCTTCCTCTCTCTCCCTCTCTCTCTAGCTTGCAGCTCCAGTCTGCTGGCGGTTAGATAAGGAGAAGGAGTGCCTGACCCGCCCAGGCCCGTGTCCCCATGGGGCTGGCTCCTGGGGGAGGGGAGGGTCTGGGTGAGCCAGCGTGTGGTCTGAGCTCAGAGCCGGTGACCTGCTCTCCCTCCCTCCCTCCCTCCCTCCCGGGACCACTGAGGTCTGTCTCGGGAGGAAACGCCAAGCATTGTGGTTCAGGGCCTGCTCGGGCTCCTTGGGGCCACACCGCCGGCCCCAGGGCCCGTGGGGTGGGACATGGGGTGCAGAGTCAGCGGGAGGGGCCAGGAGGCAGCGGGGGGAGGGTGGGGTCTCAGGGAGGGGACTCCCTCCCTGCAGCCCTGGCCCTGGGCCTCGTGCACCAAAACTCTGGTTCCCCGGGCGGCAGGAGCTGTCCCATGTTCCCCCCCTCAACCACCCCCCGGGGCAGAAACTCCCTCTCGGGCACTGAAGGGGAACCCTCCAGGGTCCATGTCGGGGGGGGGGGCAGGGGGGGGCAGTGGCAAAGGGGGGAAGATCTAAGGAGAGGTCAGGGCACCATCTGGCCACCACCTGGGAGGCCGATGGCAGGACAGAGAAGATAGGTGGGCCCATAGGACCGTCCTCAGGCCCAGAGCCCACCCCGAGCGGACCCGAGCCTGGGACCCCAAAGAGCACCCCAGGCGGAGCTGCAGGGCAGGCAGTGGGGGGTCAGCAGTTTGCTGTGTGTGCGTCTCAATCTGTGCCTAGGGAGCCCGCCCGGGGGCTGGGGGACCTAGGAGTGGAAGGGACCCGGGGGCTGGGGACCCTGGGGGGGACCAGGGGTAGGGGACCGGGGGGGACCCTGAGGGCTGGGGGACCTAGGGGGGGCCTGGGGACTGGGGGACCTGGGACAGTGAGCCAGTGAGCTGGACCATGGGCCAGGGACGGGAGCTGAGGCCGTGTCTCCTTGCTGAGTCACCGCGGCTGGAATTGTGCGGGGAGGGGCGGGGATCCACCCTTGTGTGTCCAGGGGCCGATACTTTATCTCTGGCTCCCCGAGGCGGCCTGGGCTCCTGGGATCTCTGGGCTGACGGGGCGCCAGCCGTGGGGACAGGAGGGCAGGCAGGAGTGGGGGCGGGGCCGGGGGGATGGGGCGTGGGGTGGTCTCAGGTCCTCGCCTCCCTCGGCCTGGCCGCCCACCTCAGACAGGAGGCCCCGGGACAGCGGCAGCCCCTCACTGGGATGGCAGCGGTGGTGGGTGAGCGCAGTCAGAGGCTTCCTCTGGTCTCCGAGGCTTCCTGTGCCAAACCCCTTCCCTCTCACCCCATGGTGCCACCGCCCGCAGGGAGCAGGGCACAGGCTGTCACACCCAGACGAGGGCAGCCTGTGGGCATCTGTCCCTCCGGCCCTCCTCCCCTCCTGCCCCCAGGCTGGTGCCCCCACCTGCGGCCTCGCAGACTCAGCCACACGCCCTCCGCCAGCAGCTGGCCCACTCCTGACTGTGAGCCCGCCCGCTGCCCGCCATCCAAGTGCGGGCTCCTGTCGGGGCATGCTGGCACGTCTGCCCCTGCACACGGTTCCCTCGTGGAGTCGGATTTGGATAGAAACGCCAACGACCCTCCCACTGCCCTGAAGTGCTGCCTCCCCTCCCCATCCCCACCCCTCCCCTCCCCTCCCTCTCCTCCTGGCCACTGCTCCAGGCTTAAGTGGTTCTCTAGCGGGCACCTGGCCTGGGGTCCGGCCGTGGGGCCCGGTGCCCCCCGCCTAAGGCCCTGCTCTGGGGGCGAGGGGCGACGGGCACGCACTGCAAAGGTCACTGGGGACCACACTCACGCGTTAATGAGACGGCCCAGCTGTGCCCGGAGGCTGATGTGATTAAGGAAAACGTGTGAGAGCCCAGCGCCAGCACATTGCTAAGTCCTCCCAACTCACCTGAGCATGTGCCGCCTGGACAGGCCGGGGGCTCGGGCTTGGAGGATGTTCGTGCGCCCTGCGGCGGCCACGGCGGCTGTCCCGTGCACAGCTCAGTGCAGCTCAGTGCAGCGGACGGTGCAGGCAGGCTGGGAGGGCTGGGGGGGGGGGGTCTGCCTTCCGGAAGGCTCCTCAGCTGGGCGTGGGAACAGGACCGGGCCCCGGGCGTCAGAGGCCTCTTACAGGGACGCGTCAGTGAAGGCAGGGACCAGGGGCTCCTGCCAGGTGCCTGCACTGGCCTCCTGGCGAGCGGAACAGGGTTCCCGAAACCTCCAGAGCGAGCTGTGAGCGGACGTGAGCCCTCTGCTCGGGCCTCTGATGGGGCAGGGCCCCGGGTTCGGGGGAGCTGCCGAGGACCAGCCGTCGCTCCCCTGCTCCTCCTCTCCCGTCGGCAGTGTCCGCGCCGACACCCCCTCTCCCGTCGGTCACCGGCCCCGTCGGCAGTGTCCAGGCTCGTGCCGTTGTCCTCAGAGTTTGTCACGTGGCATCTACAGTGCCCCCGATTTAAAGACACACTTTCTCCGAACTCTCCGTCTGCCGGACTCGGAGGCCAGGAGGCTGGGGGAGGGGAGCTCCCTGAGACGGCCTCCGGGCAGCGTGGCGCTGACCACCCTGAGGGCCAGCTGTCGGGGGGGGGGGTCGGGGGCAGTTGTGGCCAGGGAGGGAGCAGGGGGCGGGGCCGTGTTTGCTGGGACAGGACGGAGCCGGGCTGCAGCCGCCGTGGGTGTGAGGACACACAGGCATCTGGAGCGATGGCCGTGTGAGAAGAAGCTCTCTTTACCGAAAAGCGCAGCTCCCCGCAGGCCTGCGGCCTCTGCCGTGCTCACTGCTTCCCTCTGCTTCTCATTGCAGTGTCCTACGCGGCCGATGGCTTTAGGGACTTTCATGCACTAATTCCCCGTTCTTTCTCTCGTAAGTATGTGCTCTGCTTCCTGACAAGCACGGACACGTGTGTCCACCGTCTGGCTTCGTTCCATCGTGTGCGTACCGTGCGTGTGTTTCCATCGCCTCTTGCATGCTTGTCAGTGTGAGACCGGCGCATGTGGACCGTTCTGTGCAGGAGACAGCTCCCATCCACAGTACAACCTCGACAGCCACGTGCACATGTGACATGCTGTTTATTTTCAAATGTGTTCGTATCGATTTCAGAGAGGGAGAGAGAGAGAGAAACATCAATGATGGGAGAGAACCATGGATTGGTTGCCTCCTACATGCCCCCCACTGGGGATGGAGCCTACAACCTGGGCATGTGCCTTGACCGGGATTTGAACCAGGACCTCCTGGTTCCTAGGTCGACGTTCAACCACTGAGCCACACCGGCCGGGCCCCAGCGGCATTTTGGATGTGACAAGTGCCAAGGAGCGTCCCTCTGTAGTGACGTGGCGTGTGCGCAGTGGACATGGGACCGTGGCACGGACAGAATCGCCCCCTCTGCCCGCTCCCAGTGCTGCCACTAGCGTGGGTCACCTCCTCTGCCGAGCAGGAGAGGAAACAGCGGGTCTGGCCTGGGTAGGAAATGCTCTGTCAGCCCTGGAGCTTCGGTACGAGAGGTGGAGTGTGTGTTGATGTGAGGTCACACGAATGGGCTCCCAGGCCCTCGTATTCCTCCCTCTTCCTCCCCCTCCCCCATGCACCCAAATCCTAACTCTCCCCCTGGCCCAGGGGCCTTCCAGTCCCAGCCCAACAGCAACCAAACTGTTCTAGGCCAACATCGCCACCTGATGGCCGTGGGGGGAATTGTCCTCATGCCTCAGCACCTCTTCTTTTTTCTTAAAAATGAAAAGCGACACACGTGTCAGCCCCGGGACCTTCTCCGAGCCGGTGTGCGTCCCTCATTGGGAGGAAATGGGTGTCATACACTTCCTCTTTTCTCTCCCTGACTTCATCCGTGGGCAGGCCTGACACAGTAAGGGAGGCTTGCAGTGCTCCTGGTCACACATCTTTACAACCACAGACACTTAGCACGGTGTGCATCATAATAAATGGTGTGTGTACCTTTATCACGCTCAGCCCTTCTCACACCTCCGTCCGGATGCAGTGTCTGGGGTCGTGCCGTTAGCATGAGTTTCGTGTGGCGTCGCGTATCCCCATTTCTGCAGCAGCTCGGACACCCCTCGTGCCGCCTCCTCGCACATCTTCACTGCCGTGCCACGCTCCACACCCCACGTGTCTCCTCTGTCGGTCGCTGCAGCGGGAGGGGTTCTGTCTCTGATTTTCCGTTGGAATCGGGGTGTGGCGAGCCCGGCTGGACGCCTCCTGTGCTGAGCCGTCAGGACCGCTCTGATGGGGGCGGTGTGGCCTGGCTCACGGAGGAAGCCCTGCCCGGCTCCCACATTCCCGTCCCTCCTCCTCCTCCATAGAGACGGGTGCTGTCGGAGCTTTCCCCGGAGCTGGGAGGCGGGCCTGGGCCTGTCCTGTCCTGGGCTGGGCCTCCTCTGCTCTGAAGCCCGCCCCCGGCTCGGCTGGTGGGACAGGCTGGCCTGGTGAGCCTGCTGTTTGGCTGTGTCCCACGGCACAGCCAGGAGAAGGGCCCCCCCAAACCCCAGTCTCCTGCCTGGAGCCTCCGGGGTGCGGGCGGCGTCCGTGCCTGCTTCCCCTCACGCCGCCCTCGCCCTCCGCCGACAGGGTCCCTCTCCGTGTGCTCCCGGGTCAGACACACGACAGTCGCCGGCTCTCTCTGCGGCACGGCCACCCACATGTCCTCCCTCTCGGGAGAGCATCTTCCCTTTCTCTTTAATGTTTTCTAAACGGGGGCTCCCGCCCTGGCTGGTGTGGCTCAGTGGATAGAGAGTCAGCCTGCGAAATGAAGGGTCCCGGATTCGATTCCAGTCAAGGGCACGAGCCCAGGTTGTGGGTTCAATCCCCCATAGGGGGCGTGCAGGAGGCAGCCAGTCAGTGATTCTTCCTCATCATTGATGTTTCTGTCTTCCTCTCTGAAATCAATAAAAATATGTTTTAAAAATAATAAAAGTAAATGGGGGGACTCTGTACCAGGCCCAGGTCACCACGGGGAAAGGTCGCCGGCAGCACTGAGGCCCGGGAGGCCGGAAGGCTGAGGGCAGCAGCACCCTCGGGCCTCTGCACACGCTCCCCAGCCTCCTGCCAGTCCTTGCTCCCGGCCTGCTGGGCTTGGCCCCTGCTTGGGGCAGGGTGCGGGGGGGACGCAGACTCAGGCCCTTCTGAGCTCCGGGCTCTGAGCTCAGAGACGCCCGCCTGCAGAGGCCCAGAGAGAGCCCCCTGCTCCTGGTCCCGGTGGTGTGGCCACGAGCTGGGTCCGCGCTGCATTCGCCACGGGGGCCCTCGGCGGGACAGCGGTCAGGGGGACTCTGCCCAGCGAGGTCTGGCCGGGCCCTGACACCAGACGGTGGTCGCCCTCACCGCCTGGGGGGGCCCTGGTGGAGACGGCCAGCTCCCCTAGAGCCACCACGCTGTCCCCGCGACCCGGGGACCCTCACCCGCTTAGAGCGAGGGCCCCGCCTCCACCGAGTAAATGGCCTCAAGGTGTCACCTTCTCACCTTTGAGGACGCCACCGGGACCCGGGAGGGGGGGCAGCGGGAGGGGCCGTGGTTCCCGCCATCCCGTGCTGGCGGCTGCTGAGCGCCGAGCGGGGGCGCCGGGCTGTGGGGGTGCCCGCGCCCCGGTGACAGGCCTGTGTTGTGTCTTGCAGCGGGCCCCGTGAAGGTAGAGGCTCAGAGTGATGAAGAGCGTGGGCGTGCCTGTGACATGAATGGGGAGGCGTGTGCCCAGGACTTGCGTGTGCTGGGCGCCGCGGGCGAGGACGTGAATGGCTCCCACGGCGGCAGAGCGCTGGCGGGCGCCGGCGGCATCCGGCTCCCGAACGGCAAACTGAAGTGCGACGTCTGTGGGATTGTGTGCATCGGCCCCAATGTGCTCATGGTGCACAAGCGAAGCCACACGGGTAAGGCCAGGTCCTCCGGGGGAGGCGGGGAGGGGGCGGCAGGAGGCGGGCTCAGCGCAGGGCTCCCAGCCGGCGGGCCGCTCCTCCCCCGCCCCCAGGCGCAGGGAAAGGGCCAGTTCGACCCCAGAAGCGAGACCCCGAGAGGGAAGCTGGCAGCCTCGGGGCCAGAGCATGGTGGCCGGGCGTGTCTGGCCGCCCTCCAAGTGGCGGGGGGGGGGGGGGGGGGGCCTGCTGTGAGGTTCACGTGCCAGGGGGTCTGCCCTTAGACAGCGAGAGCGAACCCCACAGACAGGTGGAACCCGCAAACCTCCGCTGGAAGCCGGCCGAGCTCAGAGCACACGTGTTAAACCAGCATCAGGGCTGGGTGTGCGGGGACCGGAGCGAGGGGGTGGGCTCCCAAAGCATGTCCTCCCCCGCCCCTGGCACCGCGCAGCCCCCACTGCACCCTCCCCCCCTGCACCCCTCCCCCCTCAGAATCAGAGACAAGCCTCACACGGAGTCCGAACAGGGGGCCTGGAGGGGGCAGCGCCCCAGAGGAGGCCGGGCAGGCCAGGGTCCGCTCACCCGGGCGGGGGGGGGGGTGTCCCCGCTGGCGCCCCCTCCCTGTGCCCCGCCCTGTCCTGGGGACCCTGTCACCGCTTCTCCCTCCGCTGTCCAGTCCCCGCTGACGGGGTGCCTTCGTCTGTGCGCGTCTCCCGCCTCCCTCATGACCGTGGGCGCCGTCCGGGGCCGTGGAGCGGGTGGGCGTGGGCCATGGCACCCTGGTCCGCCGTCACGGAGTGGTCCCCCCCAGCCGGGGGAGGGAGGAGAGGGACAGGCTGTGCGGAGAAACGCCGGGTGCCCGGGGTGGTCACAGTGCTGTCCCGCTGGTTCCTGCAGGGCCGGACCCGCGCTCCGCCTCCTGAGAGAGCGCTGGCCACGCGGTCAGCCCGCCCTGAGCTGCCGGTCCGCCCCCGCCCGCAGGGGGAATGGCTGCCCTGCAGAGCCTGCGGGCCTGGGGCGGCCTGGCTGACAGCTCCCGCCTCTCCCCACGCCCGCCCTCGCCCCGACCAGTGAGGGGACCGCCTCGGCCTCACTGGGGCGGCGGGGCGTGGGGGACCCTGCAGGCCGCACAGGGTGCCGCGCACGGGCTCCGAGCGGAACGTGCAGGAAGGCCCCGTTCTCCACCGGCCCCCGAGGCTCCCCTGAGAGCCGGCGCTCGGCTGTGGCAGGGCCTGGGCCCCGAGGAGGCTGGTGCTGGCCGGCCGAGCGCCTGCGGAGGGTGGTGAGCACTGGCCTTCCTCCGGGGCCCAGGGGCAGCCTAGTGAGCTCGGGTCCAAGGAGCAGCCGTCCTGCCCGCCTGCCCTGCCCCCCGCAGGCCCACAGGCAGCTGCACCCCTGCTCTCCCTCTCGGGTCCCAGGGGTTCATGGAGGCCCACACTCCACTGGGGTGCAGCTCCGTTTCTTCCTTTTCTTTCCCCAAAGAAAGGAGGGCAGGCCCTGTGAGGAGTTACAGAGGCTCCCCGCCCCCAAGATGTTTTACTGGTGTTTAGAGAGCAAGGAGGGAGAGAGAAACACTGCTCCCCAGCCGCTGCCTCCTGCACGCCCCCCCCCACCGGGGACTGAGCCCGCGCCCGCACATGCGCGCGGGAATCCATCGGCCACAAGCAGCCGCACCGGCAGGCTGGGCTCCACGCGTGCGCAGGGCGAGAGCGGCCGCCTCCAGCCAGGGGCGCCCGCGGGTGGTGGGTGAGGCCGCAGGCAGGCCAGCCAGGCAGCGCCGCTCTGAATGCTGGGATCTCTGGCAGAAAAGATAAGAAAGGTGCCCAGGTAACGGGTGGGGAGGGGGCTCTGTTCCCCCGTGAGGGGCCGGGCCCAGGGTTCACGGGGCTGCGTGCTGCCCGGCGTCCGGCTTGCCCACCCCGGTGCCTGCAGGCCGGGCAGCTGCCTCCGTCCGCCTCCCGCCGACTCCCCTCGGGAAGTGAGGGTGCGGGTGCCGCTTTCTCGCCCGTTCCGTGGTCACAGGCACAGCCTCCCGGCAGAGGCCGGGGTAAATGCTGCAGTCCTCCTCCCTCCATGGAATGCCAGGAGGGGCAGCCTCTAGGGCTGGCTTCCCTCACCGCCATCACCGCTGCCACCCGCAGGGGGCGCTGAGGCCCCGGCGGCTCACTGATCCCTTGAGCTCTGCGTCCATCCCACTGCAGGGTGGCCCCTGCCCCGCTGCCCCACTGCCCCCAGGGGAGGCCCTGAGCCCACGCCCTGCCCGTGGCACACGCACGCCGTGAGGGATCGGGATGAACGGTTTCCCGGAGCCGATGGCGAGTGAGCCGCTCTGCAGGCACACGGGAGCCGCAGCCCAGCAAGGCCCCTCTCTCTCCCTCTCTCTCTCTCTCTCTCTCTCTCTCAGCCCCCTGCTTCCCTCCCATCCTGCTCTGCGGAGGGGACACAGCTTCCAGGGTCTGTCTTTTCTTTATTGATTTCAGAGAGGAAGGGAGAGGGAGAGAGAGAATCACTGATCAGCTGCCTCCTGCACACCCCACACTGGGGATCGGGCCTGTAACCAGGGCCTGTGCCTTGACCGGGAATCGAACCCTGACCTCCTGGTTCATAGGTCACCACTCAACCACTGAGCATCACCAGCCAGGTCAAGGGTCCGTCCTTTCTGTCTCCTCTGAGACAGGGGCTCCCTGCAGGGCCCACCGGGCTGCCCTCCCCCTACCCTCCAGTCCTCGGGAGCCAGTGCTCACCCCTGGGCGGGGCTCTGGCTGTGGGTGTCCACACCGGAGCGTCCCATCCCTGTCACCGGCATCTCCACGCACGAGGCCTCCCTCCCGGACGGAGGGTCCCGGGCAGAGCGAGGCTGGGCATCCCCGCACGCAGGGGTCACACGGACACACGCACACACGTGTGTGGGAGCAGGGCCCAGGGTGTTCCTCTCTGTGGGGCACTCCTCGGGGGCCTGGCCCTGCCGGCCAACTCGGGGTCCGTTCCGGTTTGTGCATTCTGGCTCCCGCCGGCTCGGTGCTGGCCCTCTCCGCTCGCTTCCTTCCTGACCGGTTGGGCATGGACCCCATGCCTCCTGGTCAGTGTCAGGGGTCCCCCCCCCCCCACTGCGGTCACGTCCCTGCAATTCGCCGGCTTTCCCAGCGGCTGATGTCACAGATGGAGGCCGAGCGGGTCCCTCTGGTGCGTGACACCGCCCACGTCACGCGACTCTGCTAGGGAGACCGTGCCACACGTGTCGTGACAGCTCCATCTTCCTGGGGAAAGTCCGTCCCAGGAGCGTGTTTCCATAGTAGCCAGCGCCAGGCGGGCGCCATGGTCCCGGGGCACCTGTTTGGGGGAGCTGCTGTGCCTCCCGCACAGGACACGGCCTCACCGGGAAAGCCAGCGCTGCGTGGTTGTCCCACCCGATTCCAGCCCCGCACGGCCCAGAGCGCGCGGTCCCGGCGCCTGGGGCTCCCCGTGGGGCCCAGAATGTGGGGGCGCGCTGCCCACACCGCAGAGGGCGGCCGTCCTCGGCCTCCTCAGCCATGGCCCCCGAGAGGATTCCAGGGGCAGGCAGCGAGCGGCACCTGCGGGTGTCTGTAGCGAGGGTGCGCGCACTTTCTGCGACAGTGCCGCATGGCCTCGGGGCCGGGCGGCGGGAGCGCCACGCCAGGCACCGCCGGGCCTCAGGGGCCACGGGACTTTTTGGACTGACCGGCCCGTGTCCATCCGGTCTCCACGCGGTGTGCGTTTCTCGGCGCTTCCTCCTCCTGCCCGTCCCCCTCGCTCCGTCTGTCTCCCTGCTGACGGCCCGCGGAGGGACAGACAGGTAACGGAGAAGAAATTGAAAGGGGGAGGCAGGGAGTGGTAAATGAAAGGGAGTTATTATAAGTGTTATAATGAACTGCCTTTCATTTAAATATAAGAATGTAACGCCGAAATGAACTTGTGATCCTGAAATGCATTTTTAATGAGTTTCCTTTTTATTTTGCTGCTTCAGTGGCGTATTTTAAAGACCCTTTTGAAAAAAGCCACATTAAAAAGCCCCACCAAATGCCACAGCACGCGGGCTGGATATTGGTTTATTCCAGAACTGCTGATCAGGAAGAGCGGTTCCTCATCGCCGACGCCGCAGTCACTTTATTCAAATGAGCCTGCATTTGCATTGTGATGTGCCGCTCTGATTTAGGGGAAAAATTAGATTTTCAGATCAAATTGACCCGACCAGTGAAGCGTGAGGGTTGGCAGGTTCGTCTGGAGCTGATGTTCTATCAGACCTGCAGCGTGGCGTCCGGGCCGGGAAGCAACTTTCTTACCCGCGTCCCCTCTCGTCCCCTCCGTCCAGGCTGCGTCCCCTCTCGTCCCCTCCGTCCAGGCCGGGTCCTCCTCGGGGTCAGGCAGTGTCCCCTCCGTCCAGGCCGTGTCCTCCTCGGGGTCAGGCGGTGTCCCCTCTGTCCAGGCGCACCCCCTCTTGTCCCCTCTGTCCAGGTGCACCCCCTCTTGTCCCCTCCGTCCAGGCCGTGTCCTCCTCGGCGTCAGGCGGTGTCCCCTCCGTCCAGGCGCACCCCCTCTCGTCCCCTCCGTCCAGGCCGTGTCCTCCTCGGGGTCAGGCGGTGTCCCCTCCGTCCAGGCGCACCCCCTCTCGTCCCCTCCGTCCAGGTGCACCCCCTCTTGTCCCCTCCGTCCAGGCCGTGTCCTCCTCGGGGTCAGGCAGTGTCCCCTCCGTCCAGGCGCACCCCCTCTCGTCCCCTCCGTCCAGGCCGTGTCCTCCTCGGGCCCGGGCAGCGGCGGCGGCGCTCACCTCCTGTCTCCCCCCAGGCGAGCGGCCGTTCCAGTGCAACCAGTGCGGGGCCTCCTTCACGCAGAAGGGCAACCTGCTGCGCCACATCAAGCTGCACTCGGGCGAGAAGCCCTTCAAGTGCCACCTCTGCAGCTACGCCTGCCGCCGGCGGGACGCACTCACCGGCCACCTGCGCACGCACTCCGGTAGGTGCCGGAGCCGCCCTGCTGGGCCCGCCCCGGGGGCGCCCTCCGTGGAGCACGGCCACCCGGTCACCCCGTCCTCCTGCGGTTCCCCGTCCCTCCTGGGGCCGATGGCACAGGAAGTCCCGCCTCAGGGAGAGTGTCCCAAAGGTCAGGGGGTCTTTTCAGAGGATGTCCTAGCTGCCCTGTCATTGGCGTCACGCTAGTGCCCCGAAAGCCCAAACACACATCTGTGTTGCTGGCCACGCCACACGGCTCCAGGCCACACACGGGATCTCAGGAGCTCAGGTGCCATCACTACAAAGGGGATGGACGACCCTCACGGGGCCTGGGGTGGACCCTGTCACTGAGGGCACCCCCTCCCCATCCCGACCGCCTTCCCGGCACCGACGAGGAGGAGCTCCCACGACCGCACCGGCGTCACCCTGACGGTCGGGGTCCTACATCTGCCAGGAAAGGGCCGCACGGAGCCGGGGAGTGACCCCGCCCAGCGAGCCAGCAGGCCAGCCGGGGTCACAGTGGGGTCAAGGTCACCTCCCCATCGGGGTCGGGGCAGGCGCTGCAGGCCGGGGAAGGGTTGCTAAGGCGACAGGGACTCTCCCATGAGGAGACCTGGCCTCCCCACGGAGGGAGTGGTGAGTGACAGGCGTTGTTACCGTCCCCGCTTGTCAGTCACAAGAGGCGCATGTTGTCCCCGTGGAGGGGAGGTGTGCCACGTGGAGGGTGTGCCACGTGGAGGGAGTGTCCCACATAGAGGGGTGTGCCACGTGGATGGGGAAAGGTGTGTCACGTGGATGGTGTGCCATGTGGAGGGAGGTGTGTCACATGGAGGTGTGTGCCACGTGGAGGTGTGTGCCACGTGGAGGTGTGTGCCACGTGGAGGGGTGTGCCACGTGGAGGTGTGTGCCACGTGGAGGGGTGTGCCACGTGGAGGTGTGTGCCACGTGGAGGGGTGTGCCACATGGAGGTGTGTGCCACGTGGAGGTGTGTGCCACGTGGAGGTGTGTGCCACGTGGAGGTGTGTGCCACGTGGAGGGGTGTGCCACGTGGAGGTGTGTGCCACGTGGAGGTGTGTGCCACGTGGAGGGGTGTGCCACGTGGAGGGGTGTGCCACGTGGAGGGGTGTGCCACGTGGAGGGGTGTGCCATGTGGAGGGTGTGCCACGTGGAGGTGTGTGCCACGTGGAGGGGTGTGCCACGTGGAGGGGTGTGCCACGTGGAGGGGTGTGCCACGTGGAGGGGTGTGCCACGTGGAGGGGTGTGCCACGTGGAGGTGTGTGCCATGTGGAGGGGTGTGCCATGTGGAGGGTGTGCCACGTGGGGGGGTGTGCCACGTGGAGGGGTGTGCCACGTGGAGGGGTGTGCCACGTGGAGGGGTGTGCCACGTGGAGGGGTGTGCCACGTGGAGGGGGAGGAGTGCAGGGACTAAGTGACCAGCAGGCCGGGCAGGCTCCGGGTGTGAGTGGGCGGCCTGGGTCCCCAGACAGGTGACGGGCCGGGGACGTGGCAGACACGCTGTAAGGTGTCGGGTGGACATCCGCCAGGCGGTGGGAACCGGCCGGGCAGGAGCCACTGCCCAGCGGGCACGTCCTCCGCGCGCAGCTGGCCCTGGCTGTGCTGGTGACACCAGAGGTCCCCCCTTCCCTTTGCCAGCCCGGAGCTCCGGGGGCTGCTCTGTGCCCTCCGCTGCGGCGTCGGGAACCCCTCGGCGTGGCCTGGGCGCTCTGAGCCTGAGGGCAGCTGGGTAACAGCTGTGTCACATGTCCCCCACCCCCTGCCGCCCCCAGGCCGGCATTTAACGGGGCCTCGCACTCGGTTCTGTTTCCGCAGTCGGCAAACCTCACAAGTGCGGATACTGTGGCCGGAGCTACAAGCAGCGGAGCTCCTTAGAGGAACACAAGGAGCGCTGCCACAACTACCTGCAGTCCATGGGGCTCCCGGGCACGCTGTACCCAGGTAAGCGCCCGCCACCAATGGGCCTGGGGTTGCACCTGCAGCCGAGGTGCCATCCTTGACCGGGGATCAAGCCTGTGACCCTTCCGTCTGGTGGGAGGACAGGAGCGGGGGGGAGGGGGCATGTGACACAGCTGTCACCCAGTGGCCGCAGCTGCCCTCAGGCTCAGAGCGCCCCGGAAACGGAACCCTGACCTCCTGGCTCCCAGGTGGACGCTCGAGCACTGAGCCGGCCGGGGAGGGCCTGGCTCTCTCGGCCTCTGACACGTGTCAGATGGACGCTGGGACCCGGGGTCCCGCCAGCGCTCCTGACCCCCCTCCCCCGTTTGGTTCCAGTCATCAAGGAGGAGGCAAACCACGCCGAGGCGGCTGAGGACCTGTGCAAGGCGGGTGCCGAGCGGGCCCTGGTGCTGGACAGGCTCGCCAGTAACGTGGCCAAACGTAAGAGCTCTCTGCCTCAGAAGTTCGTTGGTAAGAGTCCATGTTTGCTGTCTCTTCACACCCGGTGTGGGGTCGGCCTCGGTCCGGGGAGGCTGGGAGAAAGAGGCCCGTCCCCCGGGGGGCGGCCCTTAAACCCCATCTCTTCCCGAGGGGCTCCCCGTCCTCAGGGAGGACCTGCCCCTGGACGCTCGGTGGGACGGGTGGCGGGTCCGTGGGCCCAGGTCCGAGCGGCCAGGCTCACGGCACAGCCAGACACTGCGGCCTGAGCTGGATGTGGCCGGTCACACGGAGCGCCAGCCCCGCCTGCTGGTTCACGGCAGACTGGGCTGCAGGAGGAGGGACGGGGCGTGGGTGCTGGCTCGCAGGGGCATCCACACCTGTGCCAGCTGAGAGCAGGCCTCTCCCGTGGAGCGTGCCCCGCTGTGGGCGGTGGGCGGGCGCCCGACGTAGTAGCGGGAGGGGGGCCCGCTGGGGCCACTGGGAGTCTGTCATAGCCACGAGCTGTCTCCCTGGATTTATAGTAATGCCCAGGTTGTGAGAACACTTAGCAACTGCCAGTGTTAAGGTCAATGTTATCACTGGGACAAAATAGACAGGGGACGGGGGAGGGGCCTCAGGGAGGATGGGGGCGTGGCCCAGGGAGGATGGGGGCGGGGCCTCAGGGAGGAGGGGCCTCAGGGAGGAGGGGGCGGGGCCTCTTGGAGGAGGGAGGAGGGGCCTCGGGGAGGAGGGAGGAGGGGCCTCGGGGAGGAGGGGGGAGGGGCCTCGGGGGGGAGGGGGGAGGGGCCTCAGGAGGATGAGCATTGCAGGGAGACCTGCCAGGGGTTGGGGGTTGGGAAGGAAGTTGAAGACACTTTTGCAAACCACCTGCTGGAACTCGGGAGCCGCCCACACGTGTGAGCTGCAGACTGTGCCCAGGAGCCCGCACTTCCTGAGCAGAGGGGGCGGAGTCATGGGCCACTAGGCTGCTGGCCATGGGGCATCAAGTCCCCTGGGTGCGGGGCTCAGTCCTGGGGGGTGGGGGTGCGGGGCTCAGTCCTGGGGGGGGGGGGGTGCGGGGCTCAGTCCTGGGCGGGAGGGGGGGCGGGACTCAGTCCTGGGGGGGGACGGGGCTCAGTCCTGGGCTGGGGGTCACTGACTGGGAAGGGAAGCTGGTTGACTTCCTGCTCACCTGCCAGGCTTTGTCAGGGTGTGGAGACCCCGCCCCCTGCGCCTCTGGAACCCCTGCCCCCGCCGGGGAGACCCCAGGGCAGGTGCTGGCTGAGGCAGTGATCTCTTCATCGCATGGACCTCACAGTCATGCAGCCTTTTCTGAGAAAACCCGACAGGCGTGGTGCGTGCTCGGTCATCCTGTGCTTGTGGACGGGGAGCCCGCGGCCGCGTGGTGGGGGGGCCCTTTGTGTCCCCGAGAGCCTCTCGGAGCGTTCACGATGAGCATGGCAGGATCCCGTCTCCTCCCGGTCGCCTCGAGAGCCCTTTCCTCGGCCTCAGCGTTCGGCCTCCTCCCTGGGCTGTGACCGGGGCTTCGCGCTCTGGGTTAAACCCCCCCCTCCCGATCCCCCTATTTCTGGGAAATCCCCTTCGCTGAAGGCGCCTCTGCGCCCTCCCTGCCGTCTCTCGGACACAGCTGCCGTGTCTGTCAGGGTGTCCCGCCTCTTCGTGTCCGTGCGGACCCCCTGGGCCAGGCTTCTCCCTGCCCCTGGCCGCTCCGGGGCCTCGGACCGCGCACCGGCTCTGAGCAAGGCGTCGGGGTGTTTGGGGCCCGGACCGCAGCCCCCTCCTCGCCGCATCCTGTTGTTTGACATCTGCCTCTCCCGATCTCTCCGGTCCGCCACACAGCCCGCCAGCCGCTTCCTGTCTTCCGCGAATCGAGCCTCTCCCGGGCCGTGGCTCCTGGGCCTGCGGCTTCCTCTCCCTCTGAGCCGTCCTCACAGCCGGCGAGACGGGCTTTCATCTCCTGCTCTTCTCGGCTGGCACAGATCGGCCGATGGTCCGACGCCCTCCCCACTGTACCCGGGCTTCCTTTTCCTGTGAGAGCCGTCTGGGGGCGCCTCTGAACTTGAGAGAACGCCATGGGTGGGTGGGGGGCAGGTGAGGCAGTATAACTGTGGTTAAAGGCTGTCTCTTATAGGCACACAAAGGCTAGATGATGACAGTCTCTGAACACATAATGATCTGGCCACTCAGTGTATATGTGATATGTATTAGAGGCCCGGTGCATGAATTCGTGCATGGGTGGGGTCTGGCCAGCCTGGCCAGGGGGAGGGGACATGGGCGGTTGGCCGGCCTGCCTGCTAGTCAAACTCCTGGTTGAGGGGACAATTTTGCATATTAGCCTTTTATTCTATGGAATATACACTGAGTGGCCAGATTATTATGTGTTCAGAGATCATCATCATCTGGCCATTCAGTGTAAATATCTATGTTTTTGTTGACTTTCTTTTTAGAGGGATAGATGGATGAGAGAGAAACTTCATTGACGGGCTGCCTCCTGCACACCCCCACAGGGGATGGAGCCCGCAACCCGGGCCTGTGCCCTCACCGGGAATCGAACCAGCGGCCTCTTGGTTCCGGGTCGATGCACAGCCGCTGAGCCACGCCAGCCGGGCTGAAAGCCCATCTCCCAGCTTGCTCCCCTCGAGCTGGGGCGGGCCAAATGCCCAGAATGCTCTTCAGGGGCCCTGGCTGGGGCCGCTCCCCATCCCGGGCGTGGGCCCCTCCGTGCAGGGCGACGTCTCCGAGGGGGCCCCTCGGCTCCCGCCCGGCACTTCCCACGGGAGAGGGGCACTGTGTGTGATCTGAGTAGAGACAGGGCCTGTGCCCCCCTGCCCCCCCCCCAGTGTTAAAATGAGCGGAAGCCAAGCCGTCATGTGATGCCTGTCCATTCAGAGCGAGAAAAGAGACTGAGGACACTCAGGCTGAGCCAGCTCCTGGGCCACCGATGCTCACAGGGTTTTTAAAGAATTCTTAGTGCCCTGGCCCATCGCCAGCCTGCGGACCAAAGAGTCCCGGGTTCGATTCCAGCCAAGGGCACGTACCTCTGTGTCAGGCTCCTCCCTGGCCTGGGTGCCATTGGTGTGCCTCTCTCACATCCATGTTTCTCTCTGGCTCCCCCCTTCCCACTCTCTCTAGAAACCAATGGGAAATATCCTGGGGCAGGGATTTTACAAAGAACAAATAATAAGGTTATTAGCACGTCTGCGAACTGTGGGGTGGTCTGTTGGTCGTCTGTGGCAGGTCTGGCGGGAGACCTGGATGTGGGGTCAGCGTGGGAGGCTGGGGCCTCCTGCCGCCCCTCCTCCCGCACCATCAGCCATTGCCCGGGACTCCTAGGAGAGCCCAGTGAGTGCCTTCCTCTATCCCCCACTCCCCCCCCCTCCCCGGCCTGGCCCTCCTGGGGACGTGAGGCTTTCTCCCTTCAGCCACAATGGCTTCAGCCGGCCGCGGACCAAGCTCTGAGGGTCCAGCCTGGCCCCCCAGCCGGCGCTGCCCCCCAAGCTCCAGGCTCCTCTGCCCCGGTTCCTCTTGCTGGGCTCACTGTGGGACCCGAGCCGCTCACACACACACACACACACACACACACACACCCCGCCGGAGCCTCTTTGTCCTCGGAGGACGCGAAGTGCATGTGCCATCACGCTTTGGGGTCTCCCCCCCTCGTCCCTCTGGGCTGCGAGGACGGGGGCCATCTTGCTGGCTGGCCTTGCTGTCCCACTGCCGTCTGTGGGAGCTGTTCCGGGAAGTCGTGTTGAGGAAGGAGGTGGGGGGGATGCAGATGCTCCCCATCCTCCTGGCGGCCCCGCGCACTCAGCCTGTGAGCTACCCGCCTGGAGGGGAGCTGTCGGCCTGACGGGCTGTGGCCGGGGACCCTGCAGCCCGGCTCCATGTGGGCGCACAGCCGTGTAGTGGGGGTGTCCTTCCGGGAGGCCGTTCTAGTTCCCCATGGGCTGGGCGCAGACTCCGGCGCTCGTGGGAGGGGCTCCCGCAGAAGGAGCGCAGACGTGCGTGGCCGTGGCCGTGGCCGTGCGTCTCGTGGCGGTCTCGGGCCGTGGCTCCAGGGCGTCTCCTGCTCAGCCACCTCCCCCACGGGAGCGCGGTCTGCTGCAGGCTCTCTGTCCGTGGCACCCGGTCCTGGGGCTGCGGCCGAGGGAGAGGCGGGTCCCAGTGAGGGACGTGGGGCGGGGTAGGTCTGAGGAACAGAGTGCGGTCTCTCCCGATAGCGCCTCCCACGTGTCAGACTCGGGGTCTGAGCACGGCATGCCGCCCCCTCAGAGAAGCGCGTGGCTCCCTGTGCGAAAGGCCACATCGTCACCATGTTCAGTGGATTAAATGGGTTTGTGGCGAGTTACACGTCATGCAGGACATGTGTTGAACACAGAGCTCCCGTGTAGCCGTGTCAGTGGCACACGGAGTTCTGTGAGAAAAGACGGCCCGTTCAGTCCGTTCACACCTGTGCTCTCAGAGGACGGCACCGCTCTGCCCCCGATCCACTCCCTCACGTGCCCCGGGATCCCCCAAACCCACCCCATGGGGCTGTGCCAGGCACCCAGAGGCAGAGCTGCCCCCCATTCCCACCCCCCCACCCCCTGGCGGGGCTCTGGGCGGTGTGGGCCCCGTGGCGCCCTCTGTGCCCCCCTCTGATGCCCCCTCCCGCTGACCCCCCTCCGGCTGACCCCATCCCGCTGACCCTCCTCCCGCTGACCCCCCTCCCACTGACCCCATCCCGCTGACCCCCCTCCCGCTGACCCTCCTCCCGCTGACCCCCCTCCCACTGACCCCATCCCGCTGACCCCCCTCCCGCTGACCCCCTCCCGCTGACCCTCCTCCCGCTGAACCCCCTCCCGCTGACCCTCCTCCCGCTGAACCCCCTCCCGCTGACCCTCCTCCCGCTGACCCTCCTCCCGCTGACCCCCCTCTGGCTGACCCCCCTCCCGCTGACCCCCCTCCCGCTGACCCCCCTCCCGCTGACCCTCCTCCCGCTGACCCCCTCCCGCTGACCCTCCTCCCGCCACAGGGGACAAGTGCCTGCCGGACGCGCCCTACGATGGCAGCAGCGGCTACGAGAAGGAGCAGGAGCTGATGCAGACGCACGTGATGGACCAGGCCATCAACAACGCCATCAGCTACCTGGGCGCCGAGTCGCTGCGCCCGCTGGTGCAGACGCCGCCGGGCGGGGCGGAGGCAGGCGCCGTGCTCAGCCCGCTGTACCCGCTGCACAAGCCGCCGGGCGAGGGCGCCGCGCGGGCCGGGCTGTCGGCGCAGGACAGCGCCGTGGAGAACCTGCTGCTGCTCTGCAAGGCCAAGACCCTGTCCTCCGAGCGCGAGGCCTCGCCCAGCCACAGCGGCCACGACTCCACCGACACCGAGAGCAACGAGGAGCCGCGCGCCGGCCTGCTGTGCCTGGGCCACGGCGCCCACGCCCGCAACGGGCTGGCCATCAAGGAGGAGCTGCCGGCCTATGAGGTGCTGCGGGCGGCCTCCGAGGGCGGCCCGGACGCCCTCCGCGTGGTGGGCGCGGGCGGCGAGCCCCTCAAGGCCTACAAGTGCGAACACTGCCGCGTGCTCTTCCTCGACCACGTCATGTACACCATCCACATGGGCTGCCACGGCTTCCGCGACCCCTTCGAGTGCAACATGTGCGGCTACCACAGCCAGGACCGCTACGAGTTCTCCTCCCACATCACGCGGGGCGAGCACCGCTACCCCCTGAGCTAAGCCCGGCGGCCGGGCCAGGGCCGGCGTGGACAGACTGCCGGACGCGGGCTCACGTGGACGGACCGGCCGACATGGGCTCACGTGGACAGACTGGCGGACGCGGGCTCACGTGGACAGACTGCCGGACGCGGGCTCACGTAGACGGACCCGCCGACACGGGCTCATGTAGACGGACCCGCCGACACGGGCTCACGTGGACGGACCGGTGGCCCCGGGCTCACGTGGACGGACTGCCGGACACTGGCTCACGTGGACAGACAGGCAGGTGCAGGCTGCCTCTCCGGGGCGGCTCCTCCGTGGTCTTGGCTTGTAAGCTGGTTGGGACTTGATCTGTGGGAGCCAACCCAGGTGTGTCTCTCTGTCTCCCCCCCACGCCCCCCCTCACTCTCTCCAAAACCCACACGAAACAATGCCCTCAGTGAGGAGTAACCACAACAAAAGGCCGGAGCCCACAGAGACGGCCGCCCACGCCCGGGACTCTGCACGGATGGCGTGGCGCGGCGCGGTGAAGCTGCCACAGCACCGCGGGCTGCCCCCGCCGGCCACCACGTGAGGGCCTTCGTGGACCCGGGGCGCCCCCCCAGGGCTCGGCGGGAGCTGCTGTTTCCAGAGGCCTCGACCAGGCCGGCCCAGAGCCGTCAGCGCCCTTTGCTAAGAGCTCTCCCCCCCCCCCCCCCCCCCCCCGCCTCTTCCAGCCGGTGGACTGTCTCTTATCCGGGTTTACATGGCAGCGCCATGGCCATGCTCTGAAACGTTGTATTTAATGAGGGGTCCTAGCTGGCAACGGGGATTAAATTATGTCCGACAGGCGGCCATGTCTGACCAAAGCTCAGGCCTCCCCCCACCCTCCCGTGGCTCGTCCTGTGGTTGGACGGTGTGGGGGCTTGTGTCTCGGGTTCCTGCTCACTCCCTGGGCTTAAAGTAAACGTCAGGTGGCCTGCCTGGTGTGGCTCAGCAGTTGAGCACCAACCTGTGAACCAGGAGGTCATGGTTCGATTCCCGGTCAGGGCACAGGCCCCGGTTGCAGGTTCGATGTCCAGTGTGGGGCGTGCAGGAGGCAGCTGATCCACGATTCTCTCTCATCACGGATGTTTATCTCTCTCCTCCCCCTCTTCCTCCCCTCCCTCTCTCTCTCCCTTCCACTCTGACATCAATAAGAATATATTTTTAAAAATAAATAAACCCCAGGGAGAGGAGGGTTACAAGCCACAGGCCACACGTTGGTCATGTGAGAATTCGCCATTCGGCCTCCCCGGCTCTCCCCCCCCCCCCCCCAGCTTCCCGGGTGCAGAACGCCTGTCCCCGCCCGACCAGGCCCCGTCCTCTCAGGAGAAGGGGCCGTGGCTTTAACAGTGAAGGGCTGCAGCCCCGGGCGCTTCGGGCACCAGCCTGTCCCCGTCCACCGGCGTGTCCCTGGGACGGAGCTGTGCGTCTGTTCCATTTTGTTTTCCTGTCTGTGCTTTCTCCTGGGCTGGTGGCGATGACATCGTCACTCTGACAGCAAAACATGGTCGTCTTCTCGGCAAAGCGAGGAGAGGGGAGAGGGGAGCCGATGGCCGGCAGCCAGGCCAGGAAGCTGGTGGCTCCCTCTGCCTGGCGCCTCGGGGCCCAGCGGCAACGGGGGAGCGGCTCTCCCCAGCCCTCCCCTCGCAGCCCCCTCGGCACTGGCTGCGGGCGTTTTACTTAAAATGAACCCTGAGCGGGTGGACTCGGCAGCTCCATGCGGCCGCCCTGTGCTCACGGGATGGGAGCCACGTCAGTGACGACACCGTGGCAGGGACGCCCTCACACGCCCCCCTGCGGCTGTGTGGCCCCGTGTGCCGGGCAGCAGGTCCGCAGCCGCAGGCACAGACCGGAGGGAGGACGGGGGTCCCCGCCGGCCTCCGAGGGATGTCAGACTGTCCCGGCGGCGGGCCTGGAGGACAGAGTCCCTTTTGTACCCTTCTGAGAGCTCTTGTGTAGTCATAGAGAATAAACGCAGGATACTGTCTGCCTCGTCCTGAAGTGAAGTCTGCCGTGTCTGAGGGAGGTGCTGCGCATGGCGGCCCCTGCGGGCAGCCCGGGGGGCGGTGTCCCGCCGGCGGAGCTTCTGCCTGTCGGGTGTGGGGGGGGGGGGGGCGCAGGGGGCGGCAGCAAGAGGTACATCTGGCCCACACAGCCCACCGAGCGGCCAGGGCACAGAGGACAGTGACCAGTGCAGGGCCTGCCCCGGGGCGCCGCAGGCACACACATGCTCAGCCAGGGCCGGGGGCCCAGGGCTGGCTCCGCCCCAGAAGGGCATGACCTCCCTTTGGGAGAAAGGCAGGCGCCTGTGGGCTCAGGTCCAGGCACAGGGCGGTGAGCACGTGCACACGCACAGCGTTGGATCCACGCGGTGTGAGGTGGACCGGGGTCCCGCCCACGGAGCCGTGAGGATACACGTCTGGTCCATGAGCTCCCGGCGGGTCTCCGGTGGCTCTGCAGCCGCCCCGCCTCTGGTTCCGAGGGTCCAGCCGTCGTCCCCGAAGGACCCACGAGGCCTGGGCCCCAGGCTTCAAACCCGCACAGGCCGTCCCTGGGACAGGGCGGGGGGCTGGGAGAGGAGCTGGTGGCGCTCAGCGGTGAGAGAGGACGGAGGCTGGAGAGTCCCGGCCGGGGACACAGAGGGGTGGGGGTGCAGGGACGGAGGGGGGCGGCGGGCGGCCTAGAGCAGCCGAGGCAGGAGCCACCCTGAGCGCCCTCTGCAGGAGGCCTCAGCCCTGGGGCCCAGGAGAGGCAGGTGCTGGGGGGCTGAGAAGAAGCCACTGGCGCTTCAGAGCCATTTGGGAGGGGCTGGGGGGGGGGCGGAGGGGGCCGAGGCCACGGCGGGCGGGGCCGGAAGGAAAGGGGAACTCGCCTCACGAGGCCCGGCCTTGGCGTGGACCTGCCGCTTCAGAAACGCCAGTTTCCGGTGTCATTTCCCTGGAGGGGTGACACCTCACTGTGCAGTCCCCGTGCTGGTTCCACTCGGCCAGGCCCCATCGGAGCTGTCCCCCCTCGGCCCTGGTCCAGGCCCTCGCCATCGGGCCGGTGGGCGCCTGGGGGGCTGGGGGGCTGCCCCTCCCCTCCCTGCTCCGGCACCACCCCACCCCCGCCCAGCAGCCGGTGTTGGGCGGAAAGCAGACCCGCCCACCGAGGGCCCT
Organism: Pipistrellus hanaki; assembly: GCF_964339955.1. Taxonomy (NCBI): domain Eukaryota; kingdom Metazoa; phylum Chordata; class Mammalia; order Chiroptera; family Vespertilionidae; genus Pipistrellus; species Pipistrellus hanaki. Next base: position 1,218,244 of record NC_140512.1, read on the forward strand.
CACAGGCCTGGCCCAGCAGCCCGGAGGGATTTGCATAACGGGGATAATTTGGTACCAACCCCAGCCCCACCGCGCACAGGGCACGGACCACGGTGCGGCGACCAGTCTCACTTCCCCTTTCCCATGTGCTGTGGGACCGGCCGAGGTGGCTCTGGGCGTGTGAATTTTCCAGACAGTTCTGCTCCCGCCCGAACCGGCCCAGCCTCCCCTCCCCCTGTGCGGCCCGTCCAGGGGCCCCGGTCTCAGGCTCCCGCTCCCAGGCCCCGCCCTGGCTCGCTGTGACTCCGCGTCACCAAGCGATGCCCTGCCCACGGGGACACCCGTTACCTCTGCTCGGGACCTGGGGGAGTGGGGGGGCGGGCTAAGCAAGAGCCGCTCATTGGGCCTCCGGGACCTACACCACCTGCCACACCTCCCAGGCCTCAGCCGCACCTGGGGCCTTCCTCACGCCCAGCCCGGCTTCCTGTGGCAGAGGCGGCCCAGCCACAGGGAGGGCGGGGTCAGGGTCCTCCGCCCTCGGGCAACGCCCTGCACAGAGCCTGCCTGGCCCCCGCCCACACTCAGCTGCCACCCCTGTAAGCACCCGGTTCCTTTTAACAGGGACGTGAGCTTCCCCGGGAGAGGAATCATCAGGTACATCCGCCAGGACAGGGAAAGGCCTTGTCTCTGAGCCGGGAATGCAGACAGGTCACCGAGACTCAGGAAGCCCGGAGGCCCTTCCAGGGCCGAGTACAGGCTCCACATTGGCATCAGCTGGGGCCAGAGCTGAAACAGAAGGCAGCTGCATGCCCTCAAACAATCTTCATTGAAGCTGCAGCCCCGGTCCAACACACACAGGCACTGACTGACCCTGGGATACCAAATGCTACCTGGGCATTCAGCTTTTCCAAGGATTAGGCTGAGATTATTATGCCCTAACCATAAACCTAGACCTAACCCTAGCCCTAGCCCTAGTCCTAACCCTAGCCCTAGTTCTAACCCTAACCCTAGCCCTAACCCTAACCCTAGCCCTAACCCTAACCCTAACCTTAGCCCTAGCCCTGACACTAACCCTAATCCTAACCCACACCCACGCCTTTGGCCCCTTGAGAGTGGCTCTTCCACAAAATACCACGGCCTGGGCGAGTCTATTTTGAAGTAGCGTTAGAAGAAATTAACGTTTAAAACATTTGGCTCTCAGAAATTTCACTCCCTGTGCTGTTGGTATTTGGCTCTGTTGACTGATGTTTGCCGACCACGGGTCCGGAAGCTGAGAGCGCTGTGCCTGGTTCTGGAGCCTCTGTGTGTGAGTCTGCATCGGGCTCCAGGTGCCCCGTGAGGGCCACTCCCCCAGCAGTCTCTGAGGGCGGAGGTCTCGTCCTGGTCCCCCCACACCTCCGCAGCAGGCAGGTCAGGGCCCTGAGGGCTGTCTTGCCCTCGCTCAGCGTGGGGACGTCTGGCCCGGGGGCCATGCCAGGCCGGTGAGGTGTCCGGTCTGGTCCTGCAGGGGAGGCACAGGTGGGACGGGGATTCATAAAGCCCCGCCTTCTCCGAGCAGCACACGAGGGACCGAGCGAGGGACACGCCTTGAGGGACCTGGTGGACGCCCCTGGCCTCGGGAGCGCAGTTCCCACCCCGGCGACCGCCCAGCTCCCCTGTGTCAGGCTGGCCCTGCCCCAGAGAAAGGCGGGCACAGGCCCCAGGCCCAGGCTCCCTGCGTCCTCAGCACCCCGGGGTCAGGCTCTCGGGGCTGGGCCGGGGAGGGGCTGAGTGTCCTGGGGGCACAGGGGCTGGAGGGAAGGCGGTGGGAGACATGCTCACGTCCCATTTCAAACAGCGCTCAGAGCCGAGCCGCGCCACAGCCTCCGAGGCTCCTGGGCAGAGGGGCGAGGGTGTGTGACCCAGTCCCACTGCCCTCCTGGTCACCCGCAGTCCCTCTGGCTGAGCAGCAGCGGTCAGGCCGGGGTGGGCCTGGGATGCAGGAGACTGAGTGAAGCTCCAGATCCGGGCGGGGGCAGAGCCTGCCTCAGAGAGGCCTCGTCAGCCTTTCTGTGCAAGTGATGGGGTAGAGGCCCCTGGCTTCAGCTGGGACCGGGGCTGGGGCTGGGGCTGGGGCTGGGGCTGGGGCCGGGGCTGGGCTTCAGCTGGGACCGGGGCTGGGGCTGGGGCTGGGGCTGGGGCTGGGACTGGGACTGGGGCTGGGGCTGGGCCTGGGGCTGGGCCTGGGGCTGGGGCTGGGGCTGGGGCTGGGACTGGGACTGGGGCTGGGGCTGGGCCTGGGGCTGGGCCTGGGGCTGGGGCTGGGGCTGGGACCGGGGCTGGGGCTGGGGCTGGGACCGGGGCTGGGGCTGGGGCTGGGGCTGGGGCTGGGGCTGGGGCTGGGCCTGGGGCTGGGGTTGCAATGGGGGTGGGTTGGCCCCTTGGTTTCGGCGCTGCGGTTGGGGCCTCGGCCTCCTTCTCCGCAGGCAGGAGAGCGCCTGTCTCCTCCGGGCCCAGCCTCACTCGTGGGACCTGGAAAACCGATCTGACCAGCGTGCCGGAGTCTGTGTTCACTGTGAAGAGCAGGCAGCACCCCATCCCCAGGCCGGGGGGTCTGGGCCTCGGAGAGAGACCCCGGCCGGGCTGAGAGGCGTGGACCTCGGACAGGGACAGTGTGTGGGCAGGTTGATGTCGCCAGCTGGGTTTTGGGCCCCCGAGAGCCGGCTCCTACAGGCTCCTCTTCCCATCAGCAAACGTGGGACCCAGGGCTCAGACAAGACAGGGACCCCCAACGTCCCCCCCGCCCCGGCTCACACACGGCCAACAGCCACATGGAAGCAACACGCCCACAGAGGTGACTGACCACTGAGCAGCCGGCTATGGGCGGCCCCAGGTCTGCGGAGGGGTCAGGCCGCACCGGCTCGGCGGCCTGGGCACCCGGGGTCTGGCTGGGACAGAATAAAAGAGCCGGACTCCAACTGCAGGGGCACGTTTATTTGGCAAACCAGAAGTTCTGGTGGGAAGGCAGGCCCGGAGCGGACGAGCGAGCGGATGGGCCTGTGCCTGGGCTGGGAAGAGGGGAGGGGGGGCGGGCACAGGCTGCCCCTGGAGCAGGATGTTCAGCAGCTCCCGGCTGTGTCCCCTCAGGCTCGGCATCTCCACAGAAGGGCTGGCCGGCCCCAGGGCGGGGTCACCGTCCAGGGGCATCTGGGCTGGTTCCCCTGCTTCTCTGGGCCTGGAGGTCACCTTGGGGAAGAGAGGTCGGGCCCAAACCGCCTGGCCAGCGCTGTGCGGGGGAGAGGTCACCCTGGGGCGAGGTCCCCGTGATTCCCTGTCCATGGCTAGGCACCCTGCGTCCCCCTGGTGACCTGCACCTGCCACGTCCCTGCCCTGCCCCGTCTGTCTGTCTGTCTGCCCGCCACCTGCGGCAGGAACGTCCCAGTAATGAGAGGGTGGGAGGGAGGATGGGGCCAGGGAAGCATGTTTTCCCAGCAGCCCCCATGCCTGGCGCCCGGGTTTATGCAGCCCCGACAGGGAGCCACGGTTTGTTCAGACGCGGCCAGTGGTGTCGTGGGTGGAAACCCTCACACCCCTGTGACCCTGCGGCAGCACTGCATGCTGGGAGTTGGGGTGGACACAATCGTTTTGGGGGAAACATGATCAGGAAATCCCCTTTGGGCCGGGTGCTGGTTCAGGCGATGGAGTGAAGACCTGGGCTGGGGGACCAGGAAGACAGTGGGAAAAGCCCCGAAATGAAGGCTCAGCCGGCCTGGCCTCACTGCGATTCTCAGTCACCAGGCCGTCAGCCAGGGCGGGCGCAGCACAGGAGCCTCGGAGCTGTGGCCGGACGTGACCCCGTGCGGTGACCCCAATGCCTGGAGACCGCCCCACTCCCCGTGCCGTGACTGGAGCCCCGAGACCCTGCGCCTGTCTGGCTCCCCAGCCCCCAGGTCCCAAAGCCCCCAGAGCAGGCTGCTCCCAGCGCCCACGGAGCCCGCCCCTGCGGCCTGGCCCGCTGGCTCCCCAGGCCTCGCTGGGACCGAATCCTGAGAGCTGCCTCCGTATTCAAATTGTGCAGCCGTTTCACTTCCCCCGGCCTCTGTGCCCGGGCGCATTGGCCTGAGGCAGCCTCCCCGGCAGCTGGGCCTCCGGTGTGGGAACTGGTCCCCAGGCGAGGCCGCGGAGTGGAGTCCGGGAAGGTCCCTGGGTGCGGGGCCGCCGTCCTCCCTGACGCCAGTCCCCCCCCCACCCGCCTGCCACGCGGAGAGGGACGTTGGTGGCCGAGGGGGTGGATTTCCCGCAAATAGGGAAGGAGGCAGCGCCCGCGGTGCGTTCTGGCAGGATCCTCCTCCTCCCGAGAAAAAGAGGAAAAGAGGCAAATGGCTTTCCTCTTGCTTCTGCTTCCCTGAAGCCGCTTGCCTCATTTCCTCCGCAGCTGGAGAAACCTCCTTGTGAAAGCCGGTGTGCACACCGCCCCGCCTTCCAGGCGCGTTTACATTTCGGGATCCGGCCTCCCGGCGCCCGGGCCACGGCCCCGCCCGGAGCGAGCTGGCCAGCGTCTCCCAGACAGAGCTGCCGCCCATCACCGGTCTTCCCTCGGGGAGCGTGTGGCCTCCCAGGCCCTGAGGGCCAGGCGGGTGTGGTTCTGGAAGGTTCCGGTGGAGGACTGGAGGCCTCCCAGCACTGCCTGTGCCCACGTCACCAGCACACACGCTCAGGGCCCCGGAGGGAAGCGGGCAGCTCCCACCCCAGCGCCTGGGACACGTGGGGAGGAGGTGCCGGACTGTCTCCGGGCGAGCTCAGTGGGTCTGCACTCGGAGGGCGCGGAGGCTGAAGGGGAGGGCCCAGCCTCCACCCCCCTCCTCCTGTCCTGGGCCCGGGAAGCACTGCCAGGTACAGGGAGTCAAGGCCCTGGTCCCACAGCAGGAATCTCCCAGAGCGTTTTGAGAATCCAGTAAATTAATCAGACATTTTTTATAAATGTGAGTGAGGTACGTTAACTGACAGAGATAAAAGGAACGTACCGGGGAGCTTCTAGCAAATGAACTGAACATTTCCTGGGCGTAGAGCTGGAATTCTTTTTTTTATTTATTGATTTTTCACAGAGAGGAAGAGAGAGGGATAGTTAGAAACATCGATGAGAATCATCGACCAGCTGCCTCCTGCACACCCCCAACCGGGGATGTGCCCACAACCAAGGTACATGCCCTTGACTGGAATCGAACCCGGGACCTTTCAGTCCGCAGGCCCACGCTCTATCCACTGAACCAAACCCGTCCCAGCTGGAATTCTTTTAAAGGCAGGAACATTGCTGGGACCACTGGCCTCTGGAGCCCTGGAAGCTGAGGGGCGCGCGCCACCTAGTGGTGAAGGGGTGCACGGGCCTGATGCCAGCCTGGCTTCCCAGGACAGGACCAGCCCCGGGAGCATCTCGCCCAGAGGGTCAGGCTGAGGCTGGGGGGCAAGACATTCGGCTGCCCAGCAGTGAGGGCAGGACAGGCTGGCAACAGGTTATTGGCTGCTGGTTTGTCTCCAGACACCCCGGGCCTGTCGCTGGCTGTGCTGCCTCCTGAGAGCAGTCCTTGCACCAACTTCGCTGACTCTGACTCGAGCAGGCATCTCCCTATCCAGGGGCAGGGGCCTCTCCTAACTGGCAGAGGCCCCAGTCCCGGATCCCCTGGGGGTCCCCTGACCTCTCTGTGGAGCTCCCCCGGGCCCTGCCCCTCCATGGCCTCAGGCCCTCATTTCTTGGCAGGGAGGAGACATTCCCCGCCTCCCGCCTGCATCCAGGGGTCTGCGAAGTGCACTGACCAGTCGTGTCCACGGAGGGTTTGGGATCTGCTGGAGTTTTTTTTTTTTTTTTTTTTTTTTTTTAAATAAGCTTTTTATTTTATTTTTTTTAATTTTTTATTGATTTTTTGTACAGAGAGGAAGGGAGAGAGATAGAGAGTTAGAAACATCGGTGAGAGAGAGTCATCGATCAGCTGCCTCTTGCACACCCCCTACTGGTGATATGCCCGCAACCAAGGTACATGCCCTTGACCGGAATCGAACCCGGGACCTTTCAGTCCCCAAGCCGACGCTCTATCCATTGAGCCAAACCGGTTTCGGCGATCTGCTGGAGTTTTACATGGAGTCTGGGCGGGGGGTAAGGACTTCAGAGAAAGACCAATTACCCAGCTTGGAGGCTGCTGACCATGCGGACAAAGGTCAGGGTCCTGCTCGTCTCCCTTTGCTGACCAGTGGCGAGTCCCCCCAACACCCCGAGACCCAGCTCGGAGGCCCCGCCCCAGATGGTGCTGCGTGGAGCGGCAGCCACACTTTGGTGAGAGATTCCCGGCGGAACGGACGGAAGCCCACTAGCCAGTGGGTCACATCCGTCTTCCCACCCAGGACACGCACAGGCTGTGCCGATGCGCCGGTGCCGCTGGCGTCATGGGGAAACGGGGAGGGCCCAAGCGACCTCCATCCTAATTTTTGCAACTTCTTGTGGTCTGAGGTTTAAGTGAATAAAAAAGATGGCATTTTAATGAGACCAAAAGTGGGTGAGCCGGCGAGGTTCGGGTAAGGGTGGGGCGCCGGGCAGACCCTCTTCTGTCTACCTCCCCTGGCTTGTCCCGCGGGTCTAAGCTGACCGTTTCTGCCGGTCCGTTTCTCACACACGCAGCCTCCTGTGGGTTCATGAGTTCAAGCCCGTGGAGTCTCACCCACAGATCTCTGCGGACCACCCTCCCCAGCCCGAGGCCTCGTCACCGAGGGCCCCCGTGGAGCTGATGCTCCGAACCGCTCCCCGAGGTTCTGCTGAGGATGCAGCCCTCTGCTCTCCCTGAGACACCGGGCTGGGCGACAAAGCTGTTTGAACAGACATTAAAGCACCTCATTCTCCAATACCACCCAGGCTCCAACCGGAGACGGAGGAGGAAGAGCGGAAGGGAAAAGTACTCCATGTAAAACTCCAGCAGATCCCAAACCCTCCGTGGACACGACTGGTCAGTTCACTTCGTCAGACCGGAGACGGAGGAGGAAGAGCGGAAGGGAAAAGTGTAAACATATATGAGCCGGCCCCTGGAGTTCCCACTTCCTTGCTCCCAGTCACTCCTCGTGTTCTTAGGAAACATCTTTTTGTGGAAAACAAAGCACAGGAGGCGTTAAGCATTAAGAAGAGCCAGGAACACAAAGACGCCAATTCCAGAATCTCAGCGGTTACAGAGGGTGAGCAAAAGTAGGCTTCCAGCCGTTTGCTTGGAAAATCATACAAGAACCTCCTGTCCGCACACTCACAACTGGAAGCCTCCTTCTGCAGACCCTGCTTTATACCGAGGCCCCGCCCGGGCTCTGCGCCTGGACACACGGGGCCTCCCCAGCTCAGCTGTCCTTCAGACTTCCTCCTGCTCCAACCTGATAAGTGATCTCAGAGGCGATAACATGCATTATCAAGCTACCAGGGAACTGGCTTCCTTGCTTTCAAAGGTGTCCTAACTTCTCCAGAACATTACAAAGTGTCCTAGTCCCACATGCATTGGCACACCTGATGTTGCAAAGGAAATCCTACACTGAATCCCATCTCAGAGGCATTTCCGCAGATGCCTCAGCCGGGGCGCACTTTTAGCAGCGTCTTAAGCAACAGGTTTGCCTCGAGTTCCCCTTGCTAATCGCCTATTGCGTGTGTGGCTGCAGGAAAGACAGGCCCGGCTCCTTTCTTAACAGTGTTGCTCAACCACCGAGTTACACGCTGGGAGTGGCCCTGCCTGTGGAGGGCCCCTCGCCCCTGTCAGGCGGTGATGCCAGCCCGGTCTCTCGGCCCAATCTCGCCAACCGATGGTTGTAAGTGAAAAGCAGAAAGATGCACTTAATCCAGAGAGAGCATGTGAGCTCCAGGCAGCAGTGAGGACATGAGGCTCAGGGAACGTCTGCCCCACACCCAGCGTGGACCCGAGTCGGCGAGAGCCACGCAGGGCTGGCTTTCCCCAAAGCACACAGGGCTCCCGAGAACGCCTTCCCTTCCCACACGGGCGGCCGCACTTTCCCATCTAGTCCAGGCCGGCTGGAATAATGAGATGCTGGCTTATTTAGTTTGCATCTAAGCTTATCCATTAGAATAGATTTATCTGCACCATTTCCCTTAGATTGCAATCGCGTCCTGGTTTTACAGCAATTTTCTGTATTTTGTGAAATTGTGCTTCCAGTGGCTTATCCTGTATTTGCGTTGAGGCGCTGCACGGGGTCAGAGGGTATGCGCGGCCGCCAGCTGTTTCCCCCGATGCAGTCGGCCTCACCTGGCCCCCCCCTTGGGGAAAAGTGGGCTCACAGGTCCACGGTCACAGAGGAACGCCACGCATATGTACCGCCTGCTCACAGATTCCGTTGTGAAAGGGGTTCTGCCACCGCGCTTCCTGAAATGAAGGTGAAATCTGTATGTGCCTCACAGCTACTTTTCAAAGCTCAGTCTGCAGTCGGATGAATGACTTTGGCTCAGGATTCTGATATGAGGTGTTAGCATCTGGTCACTGTCCTCTCAGCCCGTGTCTATGAGCAAGGCTGTTTTCTGAGGGTGGACCGCTGGGCTTTCAATGCGCACCCCTTGCCTCTAGCAAACCTATTGGTCCCAGAACAAACAAGAAGCCACAGCTTACTCTCTCAGCTGCACGTTCCATTTAAAAACATTATTTCCCTGGGTCTACAAATCACAGAGCGCATCACCGTTGGGAAGTCACACGGAGGCTGCTCGTCGGCGGGTGGCGCCCGCTCACCTGGCTCCCGCCTGCCGGTCCTCCGGAGGGCGGACGTGAGCAGCCGCCTCGGCCCGGACCGGGGCCCGCCCTCTCCTCGGGGTGAGCGGGCCTGGCACCCGCGTGGTTTTTAAAGCCGTTTCATAACCCGTAAACAGCTCACCTTCTCCAGGCTCGGATGTGTAGTGTGTTTTCTCACCTCCCGAAGGTGTCAGTGAACTCATTGGTGTGGCGCTGACATCGGGGAGAGAAACCTCTCCTGGCTGTCAGGACCCCACTCCTCCCAGAGGGGCCAGGCGCGGCCCCGCCTGCCCTCCACGTCTCACCGAGCGCTCGCAGCAGCATCACACTCCTCCGGTGCTTTAATAACTTCCAGTGTTTAATTCCACATTTTGATGCTTTTGGCTCCAGGCTCAGGGGTTACTGACTGGTAGGAAAGGTAGGAAAGATCAGTGAGTAGGCAGTCAACATAGTTTTGATTATAGTGAACAGAAGGAACACAGCCCAACATCCTGCCCTCACTGCACTCCGAAGACCGACTTCCCGAGGCCATCGCCACGATGGAGTCCAGGGCCATGTCGGGGAAGATGCTGCCGATGAATGCTAACGGGAAACGGAGAGAAGTGAGGGTACAGGAGAGAAGTGAGGGTACAGGAGAGAAGTGAGGGCACAGGAGAGAAGTGAGGGTACAGAAGTGAGGGTACAGAAGTGAGGGTACAGGAGAGAAGTGAGGGTACAGGAGAGAAGTGAGGGTACGGGAGAGAAGTGAGGGTACAGGAGAGAAGTGAGGGTACGGGAGAGAAGTGAGGGTACAGGAGAGAAGTGAGGGTACAGGAGAATGCTGTGGGAACACCTGGAAGCACTGTTCCCAGCTGTTTGCAGTGCTTTCCCAGAGGGGAGGGCACAGTCCTCTCTTCCGCAGCGAACATGTCCATTCGTACAGCAGAGCGCGCCCTCAGACACCTGCAAACGTGTCACCTAGCGTCACACGCAGTCAGACAACACCTGCCCTAGAAAACCATGCACCTTCAAGCCCACAGTGCATCTGCTAGGGGCCACACTTTCCCCCTGTGAACGCGTTTATTAGCAGGTCTTGGGAAGAGAGGACATCAGCAAGAGGTCAAAACCCGAAATAAAAAAGGGCACTTTCCCTCTTAAACAACAGGGAACACGCCGTCTCAAAGGTAACCACAGCCCAGCCATAAAAGGTACGTGTAAGTGACACACCCTCGTTTATAAGTAGGACTGGGTTTCAATCTGGGCACACTACACCCTGAAAAGAAAGGTGTGAGAAACAAGACCCTCGCGTTGGGTGTGACCAGGTACACCTCAGGGAGTAACGGGAAGAAAACCAGGCTTCTAGCAGCACAGGCTGTCAGTTGCAATGGCTCCACCTGCAGTTCCGGGTTCAGGACACACTCCCCAGGGTCCGGAGCTCAAGGCCGGGAAAGACAGAGCCACACAGGCGCCTCTTTGACTGGGAGGGCCTGCTCACTTCCCACAGCCGAAGGTTCTGTTCCAGTTCTCGTAAAGCTCCAAGTCCGTGGGAGACACGCTGGGCCGCACAGTCCTGAACGCCTTTTCGAAGTCCCCGTAGGCGATGGGCGGGACCTGGTCGGCCGTGATGGTGGCGATGTCGGCGGCCTGTAAGCTGCGGATGGGGCCGAGGGACGCCTCCCGGCACAGCTGCGTCATGTCAGCGCCCGAGAACCCCTCCGAGCGCTGCACCACCAGCTCCAGCTCCTCCTCGCGGAGGCAGCACTGCTCCCGGGACATCAGGCGCGTCACGATCTGCCTCCGGGCGGAGGCCTCGGGGAGCGGGATGTAGAGCCTCTTCACCAGCCTCCTGCGGGCCGCCTCGTCGATTTCCTGAGGCCGGTTGGTCGCTCCCACGACTAGAATGCGATCTTCGGAAGACGTGGTGGCTCCGTCCAGCTGCACCAGGAACTCGGTCTTGATCCTCCGAGAGGATTCGTGCTCGCCGTCTGCCCGCTGGGACAGCAGGGAGTCGATCTCATCGATGAAGATGACGGCGGGCTGCTGGCACCGCGCCACGGCGAACAGCGCGCGGACCATCTTCTCGCCCTCGCCCACCCACTTGGAGGTCAGGGAGGAGGCGGAGATGCTGAAGAAGGTGGCCCCGGACTGGCTGGCGATGCACTTGCCGATGAGGGTTTTCCCGGTCCCAGGCGGCCCGAAGAGCAGGATCCCCTTGGGCGGGCCCCGCAGGCCCGTGAAGATGTCAGGCCTCAGCATGGGCCACACGACGATCTCCTTGATGGTGGCCTTGGCGAACTCCACCCCCGCGATGTCGTCCCAGGTCACCGGCGGCCCCTGGTCCATGATCTCACTCATGATCAGCTCGATCATCTTGGGCTCCAAGCTCTTCAGACGCTCGTCCACGGCGGGCGCTGGCTCTGCGGGCCCGGCACTGTCGGGCTTGTACTGCACCCCCCCGTTCGCGTCCCCCCCCTCTGGCTTAGGTACGGGAGGGACAAACTTCCCAAAAATCCCTCGGGACCGACTGGCTCCCAGGCACTTCTTGACGCCGCCACAGGAGGACGCCGCCCGGGCAGCAGGGTGGTGCTTTTTCTGCTGCTCCACCCACAGCTGCTCCTTTGCGGTTTTGAAGGTCGGCAGGCCACCTTCCTCCCGGGGGCCGCTGCCCTCTGTCTTCCTGAGGGCCCTGCTCAGGGCCGGGGCAGAAAGGGCCTCGGCAGGGCCAGCGCCGTCGAACGCGCTCCTGTCCCAGGGGCCGCCGCTGCCGGGAGGGGCGAGAGGCTGCTGGGCCAGGAACAGGCCCAGGCCCGGGCTGGCTTTGGGAGCACTGCCGGTTTCCTTCCTGACGTTTCCAAACAGCGGGGTGGCCCAGTCGCCAAAGGGTGCGGAGGCCGTGGGACACGTCTTGGGGGCGTTACTCGCCACAGGGGGCTGGGCACGCAGAGGGCCCGAGGGATGGCTCTCTGGGACGCCCGGGGCCCAGCCTGGCCCGGGAGCTGGCTTAGCCAATGGGGCGCTCTCCCCAGAGCCACCACCAGCGCTAACCGTGGGAGGCTTGGGGGCCACGGCCCGGCCGGGGATCACCGCCGAAGGGTCAGCCGCGCCCAGCAGGGAGCCGCGGAGCTCCCCGCCCGCCCGCATCATGGCCTGCACGCTGCGCATCTGGAAAACACTGCTCACCGACAGGCCCGGCTGCCACTGGCCACTGTCCGCCTGCTGGCATCTCGCTAAAGTTAAGACGCTCTCTGCGTAGTTATTCAAGCCGGTTTCAGCGTTGTCAGAATCGACGATGGCCGAGTACTTCTCTGCATACTTTCTGAACAGCCTGGAGGCGCAGACCGGGGAGATCTCGGAGCTGGCGCATGCATACTGGACGCGCAGCACCTGTGCCCGGTAGGCCTCTGCCTTCTGTGCCGCCGGGCACGTGCCGGACGTGACCGCAAAGTAGTTCTTCCGCCACTCGCTCAGGTGCACGGCCCGGGAGCTCAGAGCCTGCATGGTACAGGTTCTGCAGAGACAGAGTGACAGCGTCAGGACAACGGAAAGACGGCATAGGCGACTTTAACCCCGCTCATCTGAAAGGAGGTATACGGGACCTTAGAAGGTACATCTGTAAGGACAGGCCATGTGCAAGGGAGTACTAGTTACTCATACACTTCAAGCATTTAGGACAAAAGACCTGACTGAATAAAGCCGTTACGGGTTGGACTGTCTTAGTGATAACTTCCCACACAAATGGGGAAAGCATTCCTAAGGAAAGGACTTAGCATTAATCAGCAGACGGGCACCACGGAGGAGCATGAACTAGAGACAAACGGAACAAACCGAGCCGAGCCTGGGGTTGAAGTCTGGTCTCCAAGGAAAACACAGGAATGAGCTCAAGCAAGCCTCTGTCACTGCCGAGTCCTGGGCCTCACCTGTGAAGAGAAAGACATCGATGAGTCAGGTCACACGCGAATATAAAAATGCCAACACTGCGCCAGCCCTTCAGCACCTGCAGGCGCGGAGGCTGGGACGTGAAGGAGCTCCGGGGCCGGGACCGCACAAGCGCCAGCTCGCTAGGGCTCACTCCAGGAGCGCGCAGGCCTGGCCCTCTCCTTGGGGACTGTGCATGGGCCCTCGGGGCTACTGCCAACGAGCAGAGCAGCGCGGAACAGGAACAGCGGCTTGCTGCGTGTTCCCGAGGGTGTATCCGTGTTCCCCAGGGTGTATCCGTGTTCCTCAGGGTGTATCTGTGTTCCTGAGGGTGTTTCTGTGTTCCTGAGGGGGTTTCATTGTTCCTGAGGGTGTATCTGTGTTCCCGAGGGTGTATCCGTGTTCCCCAGGGTGTATCCGTGTTCCTCAGGGTGTATCCGTGTTCCTGAGGGTGTATCCGTGTTCCTGAGGGTGTATCCGTGTTCCTCAGGGTGTATCCGTGTTCCTGAGGGTGTATCTGGGAAGGAGCACTTCGCACCGAGGCCCCAGGCTCTCACTATCCCGCGATCTCACCAAGTATTAAAAAGGGAAGCCTCCGTGACACAGGAGCCAGAGCAGCGACACAATCTGCTGTAAAGTGCTTGTAATATTTCAGATTTCTTCCCTCCAGGTGTCCTTATAAGCTTCTGTGCATCGAGGTGAAACTATTTTAATACAACTACAGAGATTGCAGCCTGTGGCCACATGTGGGACTTACCTGCCAACCCGAGGAAGATGTATAAAAAGCTGTTACGTTTCCTAACAGCACTGCATAAAGGATACACGAAGAACTGGTGTGTTTTAAAGTTTACCGCCGGAGTTACCTGTGACACACGTGTATCTCCCATGGCACCTTACAGAGAACCCGCTGCCCTGCAGGTAGGTGTTCATGAATCTTTGCTAAAAGCCGTCACCTCAGCCCCGGCTGGTGTGGCTCAGTGAGTCTGGCTCCCGCCAAGGGCACGCACCTGGGCTAGAATCTGTTCCCGCCCCAGGTCCTCAGCCCAGGTCAGGGTGTGTGCCGGAGGCAACCCACGGATCTCCCTCACATCCATGTTTCTCTCTCTCCCTCCCACCTTCCGCTCTCTCTAAAAATCAATGGGGAAAACATATCCGCTGATGAGGATTAAAAATAAAAACAAACTGAAGGCTCAAGGAGATTCTAATTTGCTTAAAGCTGTGAAGTCAATAAAGAGTCAAAACTAGAACCGACATGTCCGGACACCCCTCGTTCCCCGCACCATTTCACCGTGCTAACCTCTCTGTGCGACCCTGGCGACAGGAGGGCGAGGGAGCGGTCCGCCACGGACTCCTGGCGGGGGCACCCCTCCAGCCCGGTCTCCGCGCCTTCACCCCCCTCCGCTCCACGGCCACCCGCACCCCCTCCGAGGAACCCAGCGGCTCGCCCGGCCGCACGGCCTGTCCCCGTGGCCACCGGCTTGCACGCCGCCTCCGTCCCGGCGCCCAGACCCGGTGACGCCGCACCCGCACGGACAGGTGCACCGCGGGGGGTTCCCTTCGGTGAGGACGGGCTCTGTCCGCATCAGGCCGCCCGGCCCCGCAGTCTCCGGGCCTCGGAGCGGGCACCCCGGCCTGCGAGCTGCACCGGCGGCGCTGCAGACCCCGCAGCCTTCCAGACCCCAGCACGGGGCAGCGCCCCCTGCCGGACGGGGCTTCCCACTCCGAGAACTCGGAACGGCGCCCCCACCCGGAGGCTCCCGGCCCAGCCCTCCTCAGAGCGGCCCCAGGCCCGCCCTCCCACCGGGTGACCCCGACCGCGGTCCCTGCGGCTTCGGGTCCTGGCGGGAGGCAGGAGTCCACCCCGGGCTCCGCCGCAGACACGCCGGCCCCGGCCCGGTTCGCCCGCCCTGAGGGGAGTCACCTGAGAGCACGGGAGGGCACGCCCCTGCGAGGACCGCTCCCGGCCGCCGTCCCGCCGCCGCCCCGGAGGGTCTGCGGGCCCGCGTTGGCCTGCCCGCGCCTGACGCTTCCGCCTGGCCCGGCCCGGCCCCTCCGCTCCGCGCCGCCCGGGTCCCCACACAGAAGCGGCTTCATAAAGCGCGCGGACCGCCGTGCGCCTGCGCGCTGCGGACCCGCTCAGCCTGGGCCCTGCGTGCGCCTGTGCCGGGCGGGCGCGCGTCGGGGCGGGGCTGAGCGTCGGGGGCGGGGCTGAACGTAGGGGGCGTGGCCACGTGTCGGGGGCGGGGTCGGAGGCAGGGCTGAGCGTCAGGGGGCGGGACTTGTCCGCAAGGGCGGGGCTGGGCGTCGGGGGCGGGACTGGTGGGCGGGGCGGGGTTGGGCGTCGGGGGCGGGACTTGTTCGTGGGGGCGGGGCTGAGCGTCCGGGGGCGGGACTGAGCGGGGCGGAGCTGAGCGTCGGGGGAGCGGGGCTGAATATAGGGGGCGGGGCCACGCGTCGGTGGCGGGGTCGGAGGCAGGGCTGAGCGTCGGGGGCAGGGCTGAGCGTCGGGGGCGGGACTTGTCTGCGGGGGCGGGGCTGAGGGGCGGGGCTGTGCGTCGGGGGCGGGGCTGGCCCGGCCGGCACACGTGGGCGCAGGAGGCTGTCTGGTTAAAGTGGAAGCGCAGGCTGTGCAGCCTGCGGGGTTACTTAGGACAAACTGCGTTTCCCTGCCGAGGCGCTTCATCCTTCAAGTCCTTTCCAATGAAGACGCGCAGGCGGCGAGGGGGCTGCATTCAGAGGGTCCCCCAGGATGCGCTCCCCGGTCTCCCCTGCCCCCAGGGGCCCTGGAGGATGGCCCAATGGCTCCGGAGGCGGGGCACACGGGGGGCGGGGGGGGGGGAGATATAGGCTGACACTGAGACTAAGTCCAGGGGCGAGCAAAGTTCCTGTGCGATGTAAGGGGATTGTTGTGAGCCCTGCAGCCTGAGCCGCCCCTGCGCCCGCACACCCCTCCCAGCCTGCCCCTGAGGGACCTGCCCGAAGCTCTGAGAGGCCTCCTGGCCACCGTGGGCTTTGGCTTCAGAGACAGCCCCGTCAGGTTAGCGCAGTGGATGGCGTTTCAGACCCAGTAACAGAACAGCCGCTCACAGCCAGCTCTGGGGCCGTTCGTGCCGGGGTGGCACTTCAGAGGTCTGGAGGGGCCTTGGGGTCTGAGGACCCGACCTCAGAGGTCATGCAGGCTGTCTTTCCGTCTTCCATTCCGCCTTCTCCCGGTGGGTTTCCCCCCTTCCCCCCAGGCCTGGACTCCTTGCCCCAGGAGGGCCCACACACCAAGGCCGGCCTACACACTTAGAGCAGGAGGGGGGCACACGGGGATCTTTCCCCGGAAATTCTCTCTTCGAAAAAGGAGGAAGCCACTTCCTGGGGAGCCAGGAGCCTTCCTCTCCCTGTCCAGGCTCAGCGGTCCTGGGGTCTCCCTTCCTGGGAGAGGGACTGCCTGGAGGAGAGGTGGAGAAATAACTGTTGAGCAGCAACTAACACCGTGATAGCCACGTGACCGTAAAAGCCACCCTGTTCGTGGTGGGCCTACTCTGTGCTCCTTCATCCTGCTGTCTATTTATTTAAGAGCTGGAGTTGTCTCCCAGTAAGCCTTATATGTTGTTTGGGCATTGAAAACCACGCCTGACATGTATGACATGTATGACACGCTCCATAAACATAGTTGAATGAATGAATGCTGTTTACAAATATCCAAGGATGCCGCACCTCTGGCCACTCTGAAGGGTACGTCCATAGTATCACCATCAGCGGGCACAGCGCAGGACAGGAAGCTCACCAGACACATGGCATTGCTCTTCCGATAGTTTATTGTCCACAGGACGGAGCACAGTGAGGCCACAGGACAGAGCACAGTGAGGCCACAGGACGGAGCACAGTGAGGCCACAGGACGGAGCACGGTGAGGCCACAGGACAGCACGGTGAGGCCACAGGACGGAGCACAGTGAGGCCACAGGACGGAGCACAGTGAGGCCACAGGACGGAGCACAGTGAGGCCACAGGACAGCACGGTGAGGCCACAGGTGTGACTCCAGCCCTTCACCGCGGCCTGCCCAGGAGAGGGCCCGGGAGGCCCTCCCCACCATGGACAGCCCCAAGAGCAGGAAGCACTATGATTGCCTAATTAACAAAGCCACAGCCAAACAACGACTCGGCGCTACAAGCCGGGATTGCTTTTCACGTGGAAATAAGGTCTCTCCGCCGACGAGAGCCGGGAGACGGCAGGCGGGGGCTGGCAGCGGGAGGGAGGCCTGCGGGTGTGCGAAGCCGTCCGCGGAGCGGTGGTGTTTATCCCTCCCTCCGCTCTCAGGCACACTTCTGTTCAGCTTGGATCTCTGCGGGGGAAATGGCGGGAACATATGGCTGCGTTAACACACACACAAGCCAAAACCGGTGTGGCTCAGTGCATAGAGCGTCGGCCTGCGGACTGAGGGGACCCAGGTTCGATTCCGGTCAAGGGCATGTGCCTTGGTTGCGGGCACATCCCCGGTGGGGGGTGTGCAAGAGGCAGCTGGTCGATGTTTCTCTCTCATCATCGATGTTTCTACCTCTCTATCCCTCTCCCTTCCTCTCTGTGGAAAATCAATAAAATATATTAAAACACACACACACACACACACACACACACACACGAAAGAATCAGAATGTTGTACACGTCGCACAGCACAGAGAAGGATGTGTGAGAGCCTGTGACCTGGGTGGGAGCGGTCACGTTGTTCGAGGTCAGAAGACTGTCCCACGCACCCCCCCCCCCCCCCCGGGACACAGCTCCGCGCCCTTCCTCTCGCACCTGACCCCGGCTTGACACGGCGGCCTCTGCGACGCTCAGGGGCAGCCAGGGGTTCAGCTCTCCATCCCTCCACCCTGTCTGTCCCCGGGGGGGTGGCATTTACTCAGTGCTTTGGATGGTTGTGAAGGCAGGGTTCCTTTTTGAAGTTGTGCTGTCAGCTGTTGCAGTGTGTGTGCATGGTGGGGCAGCCTCTGTGGGGTCCCCGCAGCATACCCGATGCGCGGTGTTGTGATACTGTGCGCTGGTGTAACAGGATAGCGGCGTGGCACTCCAGGGGAGGCACCGCACACTGAGCGCAGCTGTTAGAGTGTGTGCACTCTGGGGCGCCCCAGGGCGTGACAGGAAGTCCCCTCGGCGAACGGGAGAATTCGGGGGGGGGGGGGGTTCAGACAAACACCGTTGGCAGCGTTCACGTGTGGCTGTGAAGTGAGCCTGCCTAGCCTCTCAGAGCCGTCACCGCAGCTCCTCCGGCTCACCTGTCCTCCCGCGGGCGGCCAGCAGCGCCGTGGCCAGCGCCTGGATGTGGGCCCAGGCCCGCTGCACGTGCGCGGGCTCGGCGGCGCGGGAGCAGATGGCGAAGCGCAGCACGAAGCGGTCCCGCAGGCGGCAGGGCACCAGGTGGATCTCCCGGGCGCCGTTGATGCGGTCCAGCAGCTCCTCCGTCAGCTGGTTGGGACCCTGGGCCGAGGGAGGGCCTCAGCAAGGGCGGGCCGCTGTCCCCACGGACGGACGGACAGACAGCCCAGGCGCGGCTGGGCTGAGGGCGGGCTGAGGACGGGCCCGGCGGGGAACGTGCCACACGTCAGGGCTGCCCTTTCGTGGCTGGCCGGCCGGCGTGGCACAGGGCTGAGCTCAGCCTGGGAGCCAGGAGGTCAGGGTTCGATTCCCCATCAGGGCACAGGCCCGGGTTGTGGGCTCCATCCCCAATGTGGGCGGTGCAGGAGGCAGGCGGTCCATGGTTCTCTCTCATCATTGGTGTTTCTCCACCCCTCCTCTCTCTCTCTCTCTCTCTCTCTCTCTCTCTCTCTCGTCAATAAGAATATTTAAAAACAAAAAAGAGAACAGATGGACGTGGACATACCTTCAGCCGGAAGCAGACCAGCCCCAGGGTGACTTCCGCGCAGATTTCGAAGCGAGGGTCTCGCTGCACCGCGGCCTCGAACTCGTGGGCCAGCCGCACGTGCTGGAGGGGAGGCACGTCAGAGCCCCCGCACCGCACACGCCATTCTCTTCAGTGTTTCTGTCACCCCCTCTCTCACCCCCGTCCCCCAGACAGAGGCCCCTCGTGTTACCACGGGAGAGGAGAAACCCGCCCACCCCTTTCTCCTGCGTCTGACCCACCAGAACGCTGCAAAGAGGACTGAGAATTCTAGAAAGGAGGGGTGGCTGAGCAAGTGTCCAGAGCAGGCTGTGCCTCAGCCCATTCTGCAGATGTGGAGACTGAGGCTGAGCTGTGCCGTGGGGCCAGGGCCCAGCTCCGGGCCTGCAGAGGCTGCGGCTGTGTGTGATGCCACGTGCTCGCCGCCTCCACCGAGAGCTCATTCAGCTCCTCCGTGAGGAACGCTTGCGACTGCCCGTGGGTGCGGAGTCAGGAGCTGACCCGGCGGGACTGAGCTGAGAAGGTGGTCTCCGTGCGTGTCTTTCTGGTCTAAACTCAGGCAGCCAGCCTGGTGCCGGTGCTGTTGCTGGGAGGGGAGGGGCTGGGGCCTCTGAGCAGCATTTCTGCTTAAAGTGTGGGTGGGGCTGAGCCCCCATTTAAAGGCGCAGTTCCCAGTCACATGGAAATGTGGTGCCACCAGGGGGCGCCAGAGACCGAGCCTGCAGGGGCCTGGAAGGCTCTGGAAGCACTCAGTGGGGGGGCAGGCTGGCGGAGCCCCTCCTCTCCTCGGTGTCACCTCAGAGGGAGACTGAGTGTCTACAGGAGGCAGCAGGGCCGCCCAAGAGGCCGGCTGCAGCCGGGATCGCGGTGGAGACATAACCCAGCACTCCGCTGCTCCCTCCGAGGTGCGGAGCTCATGGCGTCGGAGAGCAGCTCTGACCCTCAGCCCCGCGTGCTCCCCACAACGGGGCCGTGGCGGCTCAGCAGGGACGCCGGTCGGGCCGTCTCAGGACGGCGGGACTCCCTGTCCGGCACAGGGCGGAGCCCGGCCCCGGGACGTGGGGGGGCCGGAAGCCGCAGGCGCGCCCCTGCCGTGGACGCCGAGGACCCACGGGCCGGGGCCAGGAAGGACACGGGGTGGGCGGGACCTTGTGCGAGCGGCGGGGCCGGGGGGGGCAATGATGGCCTCGGCCATCGTTAAAAGAAGCAGGTGACGGCCGTGGCTCCGTGGCTGAGCGTCGGCCCGTGAGCCCGGAGGTCAGGGTTCATCCCCGGCCCGGGCACAGGCTTGCTGCGGGCGTGCGGCAGGCAGCCGCCCGGGACTCTCACCGGCGATGTCTCCCTCTCCCCTCCTCTCTGGAATCAATGAGTTAGAATTACAATAAAGAAACCGCCAAAGAGCAGCGGGAGCTCACCTTGCGGATGTGGGCCTGCAGCCCGGTGACCCCGTACATCCGGAACACGAACCACATCTTCAGCGAGCGGAACCTGCGCCCCAGCGGCAGCTGCCAGTGCTGCGGACAGACAGACAGCCTCAGGGACAGACAGGCAGCCTCAGGGACAGACAGGCAGCCTCAGGGGACAGACAGCCTCAGGGGACAGAGCCTCAGGGACAGACAGCCTCAGGGACAGACAGACAGCCTCAGGGACAGACAGCCTCAGGGACAGACAGGCAGCCTCAGGGACAGACAGACAGCCTCAGGGACAGACAGCCTCAGGGACAGACAGCCTCAGGGACAGACAGACAGCCTCAGGGACAGACAGGCAGCCTCAGGGGACAGAGCCTCAGGGACAGACAGACAGTCTCAGGGACAGACAGACAGCCTCAGGGGACAGAGCCTCAGGGACAGACAGCCTCAGTGGCCAGACAGACAGCCTCAGGGACAGACGGACAGCCTCAGGGACAGACAGACAGCCTCAGGGACAGACAGCCTTAGGGACAGACAGACAGTCTCAGGAACAGAAAGCCTCAGGGACAGACAGACAGCCTCAGGGACAGACAGGCAGCCTCAGGGACAGACAGCCTCAGGGACAGACAGCCTTAGGGACACACAGACAGTCTCAGGAACAGAAAGACTCAGGGACAGACAGACAGCCTCAGGGACAGACAGCCTCAGGGACAGACAGACAGCCTCAGGGGACAGAGCCTGGGACAGACAGCCTCAGTGGCCAGGCCGGGGCCGCCCACGCCCTGGGGATGGTAAGGCCAGGAGAGGAGAGAGCAGGCCTCAGCGAAAGGCAGGGGGGGCACACCGGCTGGAACTGGGCAGGCGCTGTGGGGAGCCGGGAGCACCGGGAGGGGCAGAAGCCGCTTAGAGCTGAAACTCCCCCTGTACCAGCCTCGCCCCTGGCCCCGCCCAGACCCCGATCCCGGGACACACACACACACACACACACACACACACACACACTCGGTCGGTCTGTCTCACTCCCAGCCCAGCCCCTCGCTGGCTCGCAGCCGTCACCATAACCCCGGGGAGGAGTGCTGCTGGTCCCTGGGCCTGACGTAAGGAGGAGACCGGGCGCCCGAGGCCACAGCCTCTGCCCGCCGTGCCCGGCTGCCTGGGCACCGTGAGCGGCTGGGGCACTCTGCCTCCCCGTGGACCGCACTCGAACCGCCTGCAGGCTGTCCTCCCCGCGCCAAACAGAGAGAGACACGCCCCACACCCAGACGGCGTCGGGTGCGAGGCCGGGGGTCCCAGCCCAGGTCCCCGTTCTGCCTTCTGATCCCGCCCAGCAGGCTCTTCACCCCCAGCCTGCCCCTGGGCCAGGTGGCTGCATGGTGCCCGCTCTGCCCGAGACCGGCCAACCGGCCGCGCCCCTGCCCGGCTCCCGGCGGCCCGCGCTCCGTGCGGACGAGGCTCCACTCACCCGGTAGTCGGTGATGAGCCCTGGGGAGAGAAGAGACGGTCAGACCCAGCGGGCACGGCCGCCCCTCCGGCAGGCGCCCGGCCCCACGCCCCCGCGCCCGGCCCCACGCCCCGGCGCCCGGACGGGTGGCCCGGCTCACCCGAGTCCTGGTGGCTGTGCTGCAGGTACACGGGGTCCAGCTTGAAGGCTCCGGTCAGGTCCGCGCGCTTCCTCACCCTGCAGACGGAGGGGACAGGCTCAGGGCCGCCCAGGGCCCCGGCCGCCGTGCCCTCCACCGGCCCCTTCCCGCCCTCGGCATGGCCGCTGAGCACCGGGCAGGGGATAAGGAAGAACAACTGTTGGGCCCACATGGCTCAGGGGTTGAGTGTCAACCTGTGAACCAGGAGGTCACAGTCCCATTCCCGGTCAGGGCTCACACCGGGGCTGCGGGCTCAGTCCACAGGAGGGGGACTGTAGGAGGCAGCCGACCCATGATTCTCTCTCATCGTTGATGTTTCTCTTTCTCTCTCTCTCTCTCTCTCTCTCTCTCTCTCTCTCTCTCTCTCTCCTCTCTCTCTCTCCTTTCCTCTCTGAGATCAGTGAAAACATATGTACATATTTTGGAAAAGACTAAATATTGGGCCTTTGTCCCTGGCACACGGTGCTAATCCCCTGGAGTCTGTGCCGTGGGGGCCCTCTCTCAGCATGGTGGCTGCCGAGAACACCGCAGACCAAAGGGGCCCGGGTTCGAGTCTGGACCAGGGCACGTAGCAGGATTGCAGGCTCCTCCCCGGCCCTGGCCCTGGTCAGGGTGCGTGCGGGAGGCACCCCGTCGATGTCTCTGTCTCTCCCTCTCTCCTCCACTCTCCCTAAAAACCAATTGAAAAACACCCTCGGGTGAGAATTTAAAATAAACAAACACATAAATACAGTATGATGCGGCGCTAAAACTGTGGTTTCAAACAGAGGTGAACAGCGATACACCCCCCTGGCCACTGGCAGAAAACCTGAGCCCTCCGCGGACACCGATGTCCTTCCCCTCACCGCCCCCAGGGGGCGCCAGGCAACTGCATTGCGTGATCACACCCAGCCTGCTGAATTTCCTGCAGAAATCCTCCGTCAGCCGTGGTCTGGATGTGCCTGTTTCTAAACAACAGGCAAACTCAGGATGCTTAAGCCCAAACGGCATCATTTTGGGGCCCCACGCACTGCTGCTCCCTGCCATAGCGTGTGTGTGTGTGTGTGTGTGTGTGTGTCCCCGCGAGCACATCCCCACTCCTCGTCCTCCTGCTGTTGCTCATCTACTGTGAGACATGGTCCTGCTGGGGGACAGGACCGCCCTGGGGCCCGCCAGCTCCCCGGGCGGCTGGGGGGGCGGCGTGAGCCCACACCTGGGTGAGGCCGCACCAAGGGCATCTCAAGGTCAAGCCGCCCGCCAGCCCGTCAGCACTCAGCGCGGACAGACGGGGAGGGGGCCTGTGCTGTGCTGTGTGCAAGGCCTCTTGTGCCGTCTTTGTTATTTTTATCTCAGGGAGGAAGGGAGAGGGGAGAGAGATAGAAGCATCCTGATGAGAGAGAAGCACGGACGGGCTGCCTCCTGCACGCCCTCCTTGGGGGTCCCGCCGGCAGCCCGGGCCTGTGCCCTGACCCGGGATCGAGTGGTCAGCCCGGGCCTGTCCCTGCACCGCTGCGCACACCGGGTGGGCTGCGCCGTGCTCCCAACTCCTCCGCCATGCCCCGAGCCCCGCCCTCAGCCTGGGGTCTTTGGAGACGGAGTTTGAAGGGGCGATTGGATTAAATCAGGCCCTGGCCTGGACCGGCTTGTCTCAGTGGACAGAGCGGCAGGGCCCGTCCTGTGTTGCAGCTCAGTCCCTGTTCTGGCCAGGCATGATCGGGAGGCAGCCCATCGATGTCTCTCTCTCTCTCACCCACGATTCTCTCTCTATCCCACCCCCTCCCTCCCACTCCCTCTGAACACCGGTGGGAAGACAGCCTGGGTGAGGAGTGACAGAATTAAAATGGAGTGAGAGCACAGGCCCAGGCCCTGCTCACACAGACTGGAGCCCGACGGACGGCACTGTTTCTGACGGACTCCAAGGAGCCACATCTGGGGCCCAGGCCGCCCTTGTGGGGAGCCCTGGACCATCCCCCGTCGACGGCACAGCGGTCAGCGCGGCAGCCTGAGCTCCGGCGGGAACGGCCGGGATCGGACCGAGCTCCTGGTCCCTGGCGTCTGGGCGCAGATCTGGTGGCACCGGGCAGCGTGGCAGCTGCCAGACCGGAGCCGGCCCGTCTGCCCGGGGGCGGCAAGTCCCACCGGAGCCGGCCCGTCTGTCCGGGGGCGGCGAGTCCCACCGCAGGTTTGGGGGGCAGAGTCTTCCCTCAGCCTCCGCGCCCCCACCCACTCAGCCACAGTGGCCGCCAGGGGGCACGCAGGGTGCAGGGGGCGGAGGAGGGGGCTGCGGGGCCGCCCCAGCGGCGGCTCTGCCTGTGGGCGGGCTGGCGGGCGGACTCACCACATGGCAGAGCAGTCGAAGTTCACCAGCAGCCACTTGTGGGGGTTGAAGTTGAAGGAGTCTGCACACTGCCGGAGCCCGGGCACAAAGAGGAGATGGTGTGTTACTCGCAGCCACCAGGCAGGACTGCGCAGGGGACCGGTGGTGCGGTGCCCACTGCACCGGGAGACCCCGCCGACCGACAGGCCGGCGGCCGCCTGACCGGCCAGGGCCTTTCCACTCCCGTCCACCCGGCCGTGACCACGCACCCCTCCCACGCAGCACGGAGCTGACAGGGACCGCCCGGGGCTGGCCAGGCAGGCGGGCTGGCAGGGAAGGGGTGCAGGCCCCAGCTGCAGACAGCTGGCCGGCCGCCCCGCTGTGGGCACCACCATGGGCTCCGGAGAGAATGGGAGGCGTTAGCCACGGGGGCTGAGGGGGCCCTGCCGGCTCCCTGTCCTCAGGGCTCAGCTCTGTGCTTTCGAACAGTGTGCCCGGCTCTCCCGCACTGCTGGCCGGGGCGCCCCCGGAGGCCGGCCGGGCCCCACAGGGCCTAGCAGCCTCGGCGGCCGGCCCGTCCGCGTGCTCCTAGGAGGCCGTGGAGCTCGCAGGCCTGCTCGGCTCCAGGACGGCCGAGGAGGCAGGCGGGACGGAGCGGGGAGGGGGCAGGTGAGGGGGGCCGGGGTGATGGAGGGGGGCCGTGGTCCGGGCGGCCGCTCGGGGCACGGCTTCATTTCCTCCCGGCCTCCCTCCATAAAACCCGTGGAGAAAAGGCAGGAAATGACAAGGTCCCGTTTGCTGATCAAAGGCGGCGGCGCGGCCGGGCGGGCGGGGGCCGCCTGCCAGCGCATTATTAGCTCCGCTCGCGGCGGCCTGGTTAACGGCCCTGCTCCCCGCTCGCCGAGGGCGCCTTATCTCCCGCGGGCCCCAGACAGGATATTGCAGCCTTATCTGAGCGGGAGCGGGAGGCCGCGCAGGAGGGGGCGGTGGGGGAGGCAGACCCCGCGGCCGGCCAGATCCTGTCTGCGCTGATAGAACCCAGCTGGCGGCCGCCGCCGCGGAGGGGGCAGCGGGAGGGCCCCGTGAAAGGTGACACCCCGAGTTCACGGGGCAGAGGAGGGAGTCGCAGGAAAAGGCCTGAAACCCTAAACCTGGTGGTGAGACAGGACCAGGCCCCGGGGGTGGGGGAGGGCGAGAGGGGGGCAGCCAGACCCCCTTCCTCCTGCCTGCTGGCGCGGGGGAAGCCAGGCCTGGGAGGGTGGGTGCCGCCCACCACGTGAGGTGTTTGTTCTTCCCATCCCAGCCCCCAGGCCCCCAAAAAGCCAGCACCAGCAGGGACCCGCCGAGCGGGGGTCAGCACCCCGTAGCCACAGGCACTCGGTGCCCGTGTCCGCCCAGGGTCTGGCCTCGGCCCTCGCCATACGCAGTGGCCCAGGCACCGTCACTGAGGCAGGGAGGGGGGCGGGGGGAGGAGGGGCGTGGTGGAATGGAGCCCCTGTCCTGCCTCGGGCACGGTCAGGCCCACGCCGGAAATCAGAAAAGGGATGGCGCGGACGTGAGAGAGCCGGGCTCCGGCCTGGTGAGCATCAATCACGGCGTCTGATGCTCCCCCCGCTGCCTGCCAGGCGGTCAGCCCGCTGAACACGACTGACTCCTCTGACCCCCCAACAGCCCGCAGAGCCCTCGGGAGGGTGCAGAGGGCGTGGGGTGCGGGGCAGCGGGTCTGAGCAGCCGCCTCGTGCCCTCACCCCTGCGCCCGTGCACGGCGAGGCCACCGAAACCCTGTCTCTGAGCACAGAGCGGAGGCGGCCCCCCATCGGCTCTCCACGCCTGGCCCAGGTCCCTCCCTGACCCTGCAGGAGGCATTCCTGCCCTGGGCTGCCCTCAGACCCAAAGGAGTCTGGTTCGATTCCCGTCAAGGGCAGGCACCTCGGGTGCTGGCTCGATCCCAGGCCCCAATCAGGACACACGCAGGAGGCCACCAGCCAATATGTCTCTCTCACATTGGTGCTTCTCTCTCTCCTCCTCCTCCCTCCCACTTTCTCTAAAAACCACTGGGAAAATGTCCTCCGTGAGGATGAAAAAAACATAAAATAAAATAAAGAATAAAGTAGCTCGTCAGCCTGGCCTGGAGCGGGGAGCGAGGCCGTGGACCTGGCCGGTGTGGCACGCTGGTTGAGCGTCGGCCTATGAACCAGGTGGTCGGGGTTCGATTTCCAGTCAGGGCCCATGCCCGGATTGTGGGCTCCGCCCCCAGTGAGGGGCATGCGGGAGGCAGTGAGGGGCGTGCAGGAGGCGGTGAGGGGCCTGCGGGAGCCGGTGAGGGGCCTGCGGGAGCTGGTGAGGGGCCTGCGGGAGGCGGTGAGAGGCCTGCGGGAGCCGGTGAGGGGCCTGCGGGAGGCGGTGAGGGGCCTGCGGGAGGCGGTGAGGGGCCTGCGGGAGCTGGTGAGGGGCCTGCGGGAGGCGGTGAGAGGCCTGCGGGAGCCGGTGAGGGGCCTGCGGGAGCCGGCGGGTCCGTGGTTCTCCTGGCCGCTGATGCTCTCTCCCCCGCCCTCCTCTCGGATCAGTAAGGACACACATGTGACGGGCTCCGTGGCGCACACCCACCTCCACGCCGTCCAGGAGGGGCCGGAACTCGGGGCAGATGAAGGCGCTGCCAGCGTAGGCCGCGTCCACGTGCAGCCACAGGTCCTCCCGGTTACCTGGAAGCAGGCGGCGTGAGCTCCCGGCGTGTCCTCCACGGGGAGGCGTGGGGCCCCAGGGGCTGTGTGTGGGCTCCAGGGGGCCCGGTGGGTCTGGCCACCGACCTCGTCCGGCCCACAGCCCACCGTTGCCGGCCTTGGACCTCAGAGCCCCTCCCCTGACGGCAGGAAGCGGGGGCAGGGACCTGCATGGTGGCCCGCGGTGCCCGCACAGCCCGGGCTCAGAGCGTGTGCGGGGAGAGAGGGCAGGTG
This sequence comes from Pipistrellus hanaki, assembly GCF_964339955.1. NCBI lineage: Eukaryota > Metazoa > Chordata > Mammalia > Chiroptera > Vespertilionidae > Pipistrellus > Pipistrellus hanaki. The sequence continues at coordinate 1,245,031 of NC_140512.1, forward strand.
GACGGGATCGCACCCTGACCCCCGGGCAGACCCGGAGGCTGTGGGCACAGCGGGTCTGCAGGCGGGGGAGGGAGGTGGCCGTACGCACAGGCTCCGGGCCCCTCTCCGGAGAAGGGGAGTCAGAGCATTGCTTTGCTCATGGCTTTAGGGGCCTGGCTCCTGACCCAGGAAGGCTGGGGAGGCCTGGGGGGAGGCGGGGAGGACTGGGGGGAGGCGGGGAGGACTGGGGGGAGGCGGGGAGGACTGAGGGGAGGCGGGGAGGACTGGGGGGAGAATACTCCGGGGCGATGGTTCTCAGTGGAGCAGAGGCCCTCCTGCAGGGCGCTGGGAGCCGGGAGCCGGGAGCCGGGAGCCCGGAGGGGACTCTCCCTGGGGCAGCCGGCCGTGCCCCTGAGAAATGGCGTGTGCGGGTCAGTTCTGCCCTGTGGTCCAGGCGGCCACGTCAGAGCTGCGGGAGCTGGCGCTAAGGAGGTCTGGGGCTCTGCAGACACAAAGCCCGTGTGGCCCCGGCCGGTGTGGCTCCGTGGACAGAGCGTCGGCATGTGGACCAAAGGGTCCCGGTTTGATCCCGGCCAAGGGCATGGACCTCGGTTGCGGGCTCCTCAGGCCCTGGCTCCGGTCAGAGGCAACCCTCCGATGTGCTTCTGTCACATGGGTGTTTCTCTCCGCCTCTGCCTCTCTCCCACTCTCCCCAAAACCCACGGGGAAATGTCCCCGGGGGATCCACGGCGGACCCCGTGGGAGACCGTTCGGCTGGCGCCCACGTGGTATGTACGGAGACGCGTTTGCGAGGATGGAAGTCGCACGATGGAGGGGAGCCTGGCGGTCTGTCCGCCTCCACCGCCCCGGGGCGCCCGGGGGAGGGTACTCACAGACCGGGCCCACTTCCGAGAGGCTGTCGAAGGAGCAGCAGGGCGTGGTCCCCAGCGTGGCCACCACCTGCGCAGAAAGCAGACGACCTTCCAGGCCCGTGGTCCCTGCCACCCCCGCCCAGGACCCGCCGGGAGACCTGGGTCCGAGGCACGTGGGTCTTCGCCGGAAGCTTCACCACACGGGCCCCGGGGGAGGAACACGCCGGCCACCGGGAGCCGGGCGGAGCGCCAGGCGCACAGGTCCCCCCTCCCCTGACCCTCTCCCCCACCTCTGCTCCCACACGTCTCCACCAGGAACACGCGTGTCCTTCCTGCCAGGAGGGAGGGAGCCCAGCTTCTCCACAACTTGGTGTGTGTGTGTGTGTGTGTGTGTCTGAGGGTGTGTGTGTGTCTGAGGGTGTGTGTGCGCGTCTAAGGGTGCATTTGTGTGTGTGTCTGTCTGCCTGCATGTGTGTGTCTGTGTGTGTGTGTGAGAGAGAGGGTATATGTGTGTGTGTCTAAGGGGGCATGTATGTGTGTCTGTGTATGTCTGCATGTGTGTCTGTGTTTCTGTGTGTGTGTGTGTGTGTGTGAGAGAGAGAGGGTATATGTGTGTGTGTCTAAGGGGGCATGTGTGTGTGTGTATGTCTGCATGTGTGTCTGTGTTTCTGTGTGTGTGTGTGTGTGTGTGAGAGAGAGAGGGTATATGTGTGTGTGTCTAAGGGGGCATGTGTGTGTGTGTATGTCTGCATGTGTGTCTGTGTTTCTGTGTGTGTGTGTGCGTGCGTGTGTGTGTGTGTGTATGTCTGAGGGTGTGTGTATGTGTGTGTGTCTGGGTGTGTGTGTGTCTGAGGGTGTGTGTGTGTCTAAGGGTGCATGTGTGTCTGTTTCTGTGTGTCTAAGGGGGCATGTGTGTGTGTCTGTGTATGTCTGCATGTGTGTCTGTGTTTCTGTGTGTGTGTGTGAGAGAGAGAGGATATATGTGTGTGTGTTTAAGGGTGCATTTGTGTGTGTATCTGTGTGTATGCCTGCGGGTGTGTGTGTGTGTGTGTGTGTGTGTGAACGGTGGCCTTCGCTGAGGGAGATGGGAAAGCCAGGTCAGACCCTGAGGCAGGGGAGGCCTGTGACCACCCGGCTGGACGCCCAGGGCCCCTCGGAGCGGAGGCGGCACACGAAGCCCAGGGGCCGACAGGCCTGGGCTCGGGGCCGCACACCTGGGGCTGGAGCCGGCGGCGTGGCCCCATGGGCAGGAGGAGGCCCTGTGGGCCCGGGCGCCGGGTGGGCTGGCCTCGGGGACCTGGGCCCGGGCGAGCCTCTCCGAAGTGGGCCCAGTCTGTGAGTCCCCCTCCCCACTGTAAAGGCTCAGTGTTATTTGGGCCGGAGAGGCCAGTCAGCAGCCCTCGGCGTGGACAGCCAGCCGTGACACCGACGTCCAGGCCGGGCTGCGGGCCACGTGGGAGCACAGGGCTGTGCAGGGGGCGGGGAGGGGACGTGAGCAGGAGCCATGGCCGGGCTTCCTGCCAGAAGGCACGGGGAGCAGGCTGAGGAGTGACTAATGCGAGCTGCTCCGTGGCCGTGGGGTGGAGGCTGGTACACACACACACACACACACACACACACACACATGGATACACGGACACACACACATAGGGACACATGGACACACACGTATGCACACATGGACACACAGAGACGGACACACATGGACACACAGATACACATGGACACAGACACATGGATGACAGACAGACACACATGGACACACACAGACAAACACACACGGACACAGAGAGACACACACAGAGACACACAGACACGTAGACACAGACCCACACACAGACACAGAGAAGCACACACCACACACAGCCCTTGCTGTCTGCACAGCTGGGCGAGGCCCCGGAGGTTGGCACTGAGGGCTGCACGCAGGTCCCTTCCTGGCTCTGGGGGGTGTCCTCCCGTCACAGGTCAGCAGGCCCCCCTGATGCCCACAGACCACAGGCGTGGGCCAGGAGCAGCGTGACGGACACGCAGCATTCACACCAGACACCGGGCAGACGGAAGGCTGGCTCTGGGGCACGGGGCAGGGGTGGGGTGCGGGTGGGGAGCTCGCAGGCTGGGGTGTTCTCACAGCCCACCGGCCCTGTCCTGGCCTCTGCCTCCCCACGGGGTCTCCTGGGCTGCTGCCCGCACTGGGCACCCTCTCCCCGGCACCTCCCCGCCTGGCACCCTGCACAGCCATGGCCACTGCTCCCCGTCTGCGTCCTCGGGGACCCCTGACCCACACCCCGCACTGGGGGGCCCTCCCCGAGGCCCCGCATCCCGAGCGGACGTGAGCCATGGCCCCCGGGACCCGGTGCCGGGCCGTCTGGGTGCTGCTCAGAGCCGGTCCCTCAGTTCGGAGCCCCTGGGGCGGGGCCTCCATTCCACCGCCTTCCTCAGAGGGCCTGTGCCGATAGCCAAAACCTAAGATTGTCTCTGGTAATAATAAGTAAAGGCAGCTTGTACATTCTTGTTGATTTTCTGTTGTTGGAACTTCCCGCCTAAGAGATGTCTTTGTCTCAGAACCTCAGTGAAAGGGATGGTCACAGGCCAGGGCACTGGAGCCGTCCTCCCCATAGAGGCCCCCATTCTCCCGAATTAACTCTTTGCTAGCCTCTCTTCACTTTGGGCCGGCCTTCTCCGGAAACCGGGCCGAGTGGGCCCTGAACCCCGCGGTCGTGTTGGGTGTCCCACAGCGCTGTGAGGGCTCCGGTGCGGGACGTGTCTGCGAGCTCCCTCCGCACGCCCTGCAGTCATAGCTTACGCACGTTATTCAGGTGTTAAACCGATGGAAAGTGCTGGCTTTTTAAACAGTTAAACCCCTCTGTCTGCTCACGGGGCACAGCGTGCGCTTGTCTCCGGGCCACGTGCTGAGCGGCAGCCCCGTCTCTGGCCTCCTCCTCGCGGGGCGGCCTCGGGGAGCAGGACGGGGCCATGTCCCCAGGCTGGGCCCTGTGATACGGGGCCGGGCGGCCACAGCCTCAGTGCTGGGCGTGTGGCCTCCGCGTCACAGGCCTCCGTGAGGCTGGGGGGGGGGTCAGGAGACACAGGATGGACTGGGCTGTGGGGGACTCTCACTGCCCGTCCAGGAGGAGAGCCCAGCGCCCCTGCCAGGAGCCCCCGCCTGCAGCCAGGAGGGAGTGGGGGCGGCGGGGGGCCGGGGGCCCTGGGAGGGTCTGGGTGTGGAGTCAGCTGCCCTGGTTCTCCGCAGCCACCCTAACTCCCAGCACCTGTTCCGCTCGGGGCTCTGATTACGGCTCAGCGCGGCGCTAACCTGATTTCAGCCGAGGCCTAATCACATTTGCGCGGGGGGCGGGGGCCGGCTGGCGCCGGGCGGGCAGCCCCCGGCGGCGGGTCCTGCCGCGAGGACACGTCCCAGCCCCTCGCCCCCACCCCCGCCCGCCCCGGCCTGCCTGCTCGCTCAGATGCCCGCCCGAGGCTGTCTGCTCTGGCCTGGCCTCAGCCGGTGGGAGCGAACCCCGAGAAGCCAGGAAACTGCCCAGCTCGCGCCCCCTCTCCCCGGGTGCCAGCCTGCCCAGGGCGCAGCAGGCTCTCCACGGAGCCGGGACTGAGGGCGGTGCCCGGGAGCCCACGGGAGGCCAGAGGCCTGGCTGTCACACGTGCGGTTATAGCCACCAGCTGCCGTGTGGACTCCGGCTCAGCGTGGCCCTCTGGGTCCCGGGGCCTGCCCCTCTGGCCACAGGGCCCTGGTCACTGGTCTCAGATAGCCGGGCGGTGGCCGCTCACACCTGCCTGGGGAGCTGCTCTGACAGGGGTCACGGCCCCCACCCCTGCTGGGCGGTGTGTCTCGGGCTGAGCCGCAGTGCCGGCTCCGATGCCGGCCCAGCCCTGGAGGTCCTGGTGAAACAGCCCGGGCAGGGCTGGGCACCAGCCCCTCTCCGGTCCCTGGGAATGCCGCCCTGCGGCCAGGGAACATCCCAGGGGCCTCTGCAGCCCGGCCGGGGCTGAACTTACAAAGAAAGGAACCAGCCCGGCCGCCTTGTCCCGCTGCAGCGCCTCCTGCAGGACGGACGCTCTCATGGCAAACTTGCCGTCCGAAGGGATGGCTCTGAAGGTGACTCCTCCGATCAGTGCGGCCCTCTCCACGGAGCAGTGGGCCTGCGGGGAGAGCAGCGAGTGAGGCCACGGCCCGAGCGCCCACTGCCAGGCTGCCCTCCGCCCGCCCGCCCGCCCGCCCGCCAGAGGGCACACCCTGCCTGCTCCGGCCCGCCCATCCGCTGCCCTCCCTGCAGGTTCCCAGGGCACCCCAACCCTGCACCCTCCGCCCTGCACGGCCCTGCTCCCCAGGCGCCGGCCGGGGGGTCCCAGCGGAACCAGGAGCCCCGGGTCCTCAGGGGCCTGGTGAGCCCCCTCCCTCCCGCCCGGGCCCTGGGACGGTGCCCGGGGGGACAGAGAACCCCCAGACCCTTTTCCGGGGGCTCCGCCAGCCCCCCTGCGAGAGGCTGCACCGCCCCTGCAGCCACTCGCCGGGCCTCGGGGTGCTGGGCGCGGACGGGCACGTTCCTCTCCCCCTCCCCCCGGAGACGGGCGGTGGCCCCACCCTGGGGAGCCGTGCCACCCGCAGGTGTCTCCCCGGGGAGGAGGGGGCGGAGTCTCCCCGGAGCCAGACCACGCCGCCGCCCCGCCGCCGGCCCAGACACGCGGGCGGCGCGTTTATTCCGGGAGACGCGGATGGATGAGCTGGGGCCGAGCGCCCGCAGCTGCGGGCCGGGTCAGAAAGGCACGGCGATAAGCCTGTCAGCGGCACCCACTCAGCCGGGGCCCCACATTCCTGCGGGGGGGCCGCCGCTGACCTTCCGACCCGCCTCCCTGCCAGCCCTCTCCCTCCTCTCCCTCGCCTGCTCTGCATTTGGGGTTTTTTCTTTAACCCTTTCCCGGGCTGGCTGGCGGAGGAGGGCTGGTGTGCAGAGCCTCCGGCCGCGGCTGGGTCCTCGGGCCTCTGGCCCGGGGAGAGGGCCGGGCACCAGCTGTGGTCCCCTGGGGAGGCGGGAGGCTCCGAGGAGGCACCCACGTGCCGGAGAGCGTGGATCTCAGACAAGGAGCCGGCCCGGCCCCGCGGCTCCGGGCTGAGCGGCGGCCTCTGAGCCAGGAGGTCCTGGCGGGTCCAGGCCAGGGCACGTGCTGCCCAGCGGGGAGCGTGCCAGGGGCAGCCGGCCCACGACTCTCCCTCCCCACGGATGCTCCTCTCTCTCCCCCCTCTCCCTTCCTCTCTGAAACCAACGAAAGTGCGTTTGAAGACTAACAGTGAAACCACAGTGCGTGGGGAGGAGCGGGGCTCTGAGTCCACGTCTGAGTCCGTGTGCAGGGCCGGGGCTGCCGAGGGCGCCGGGCGGGCGGCCGGAGCCGGGCGCCGAGGCTCACGGGCTCCTTTCCGGGGGCGGGCGGCGCCCCCAGCCCCTGCGGCTCCTCAGCGCGGTGTGTCCGGCCCGGGGCCGTCTGCAGTGCCCGTCCCGGGAGGCGCCCAGTCCTGTCCGGTTCGGACCGGACCCGAAGTGAGGGGACACACGGACCCTGGCGGCGGCTCCTCACCTGGTCGGAGGCGTAGGCCACCAGCTTCTCCATGACGGCGGCCGCGGTGAGCCCCGGGCGGGCGGCCTGCAGGCGGCGGGTGGCCCGGCTCCGTGCGGCCAGCAGCGCCATCAGCGTGGCCTCGCTGGCGCTCCCCTGGGTCAGAGGCGGAGAGGGGCCACTTAGAGCGCGGCAGAGGAGCCGGCCCGGCCTAGGGGGCGCTCCTCCGTCCCCGGGGCTCACTCCGGCCTGAGAGCCGGGAGGCCAGGGTCCGGCACAGCCCGGGCTGTGGGCTCCGTCCCCATGGGGGGCGCGCAGGAGGCAGCTGGTCCGTGATTCGCTCTCATCGTGCATGTTTCTCTCTCTCCCTCTCTCTCTCCTCCTCTTGAAAATCAATAAAAAAATTTACCAAAGAGTTATTTTAGAAAAGCCATGACACCCCCGCCAGCCACACCCCAGCACCGGGCCCGGGGTCAGCGGGCTGCGGGGGGGGGAGGGGGGGGGCGGTACTGGAAGCTGGCGCTCCCCGGGAGGGGGGCCGCCCTGCGCAGGAGCTCGATGAGTCCCGCGAGGCTCAGGGACACAGGCTGCCATGGCCGCCCGCCCCAGCTCGGGGTCCCCCCACGGTAAGGGCTGGCCCCCCCAGAGCTCTCAGACGCATTAGGGAACGCGCACAGCCCGGCTCTGGGGCGCAGAGGCTGGGCTGACAGTGTCACGGGCGTCGCGGTGCTGGGCCCAGGCTGTCATTACGGCTGGGAGGGGGCCGGGAGGGCGGGCGGCCGGGGCTCCGGGGCCTTGCAGACGACACCGACCAGCCCTGTCCGCCAGGAGGGCGGCGCCTCCTGCCACGGATTCAGACCTGCCGGGCCCAGCGAGCCCAGGCCCGGGGGTCCGGGGGAGCCGAGTCCGGGCCCGGAGGAGCGTGACTGCGCCTGGACGCCGGGCTGCGCTCACTCCGGACAGGGGAGGGCCGCCACGCCAGGGCCCCGCCCGGCCGAGGCGGTTCGGTGCACACAGGCCCGTGGGCGCGGCGGGAAGCCACGGCCACCGTCTGGCCCCCTGACCGCCAGACGCCGCCCCGTCCGACGCTCTGCCGTGCGAACGGCCTGCTGCCCCGGAGGCGCGCGCCAGGCTGGGAAGGTGCTCGCCGCCTGGGCCCGCCCCTGGCGCCGCTGGGAGCCGGAGGCGGAGGGAGGGCCGCCTGGCGGCCGCTCAGCGGCTGAGCACCATGGGGGGCGTGCAGGAGGCGGCCCATCCATGATTCCCTCTCATCATGGACGTTTCTCTCCCTCTCCCTTCCTCTCTGACATCAATAAAAATTCATTTTAAAAAGTTGATGGAGGACAGGGGGTGGGCCTGAGCTGCCACGCGGGCCGGGCCTGGAGGAGTCCCACAGCCACGGCACAGCCCTGAGCCACGCACGTGGGGCCCTGCGGTCACGGCCAGAGGGCCCTGAGGAGGCCAACTCCCAGGCCCCGCCGCCCGGAGGGCCCCGCCCCCACAGGACGAGCCCGGGGAGTGGGCCTCCAAAGGTGCCGGTCTCCATCGGGACCGGCCTGGGCGCCCTGGGGGACGGATCTGGCTGAGGGGATTACGTAAGGCGCTGGGCACCGGGATTAGCGGGATCATCTGCCGCCGCCGCCTCACCGGGCCGGAGCGGAGAGCCATCTGCGTCCGTCCGAGGCACGTGAGGGAGGAGGGGCGGGAGAGGGAGCTCAGCGGCTCTGAGACGGGGGAGGGGAGTGGCCCAGGAGGGGAACCTTCCAGAAATGAGAGACGTCCAGGGACCACTCTCCGGGCACGAGCTGGACCCCGGCCCACAGCGCCGTGCAGCGGAGTGAGGACGCCTGGGTGGGCAGGGGGACGGGGAGGGGGGACGGGGAGTGAGAGGCCGTCTGGGTGGGCAGCGGGGACTCTGGGTGGGCAGCAGAGATGGGGAGGGGGGCGTCTGGGTGGGCAGTGGGGACTCTGGGTGGGCAGCAGGGATGGGGAGAGGGACGTCTGGGTGGGCAGCGGGGCCCGGAGCCCGGCTCTCGCCGTGGCCACGCCCGCCGTGGGCGCCTCACCTGGATGACGCCCCCGCCGGCGCCCCCGTTCTCGGCCAGGAAGGCGGCGGGCAGCTGCAGCATCTTCCCCAGCCAGTCCAGCATCACCGTCTCCAGCTCCGTGCACGCCGGGCTCGCCGCCTGCAGGGGACGCACCCTCAGCGCCCGCCCGCTCCCCACAGAGGGCCGAGGGCATGACGGCTGCTCCCGTGGGGCTCGGTTCTGCCCGCGAAGCTGGGTTCACCCATTGCCGAAGGCCCACCCCGGGGCGGTCGGGGAGCGGGTGCCTCCCGGGGTGGAGCTCCGGGAGAAGCAGGGACAGAGACGGCCCTGCCCCCGGGACCCGAGTCCGCACAGGGGCCGGAGGACCGCTCCCCAGCCCAGCGCCAGGTCTGCCCGAGGCCGTGTGTCTGGGCGCGAGGGTGGCCACCGCAGACGTGGTTCCTGGCGATGCCGCCCCCCCCTCTGCTCAGTCCTCCGGGCTGGCCTGTGCACAGCGCGCTCCTCGCAGAACGCCGAGCCCGGCAGCAGGGTGTCATCGCCAGGGAACCCGGGTAACACCGTCTAACCCTGGCCCGGCCGGGTGGCTCAGCGATTGAGTGTTGGCCTAGGAACCAGCAGGTCAGGGTTCGATTCCCGGTCAGGGCACGTGCCCGAGGTGCAGGCTCGATCCCCAGGGGGGGGCGTGCAGGAGGCAGTCCGTCCATGGTTCTCTCTCATCACTGATGTTTCTGTCTCTCTCTCTCTCCCTTCCTCTCTGAGATCAATAAAAACACATTTAGTCGCAACCAGTTTGGCTCAGTGGATAGAGCGTCAGCCTGTGGACTGGAAGGTCCCGGGTTTGATTCCGATCAAGGGCATGTACCTTGGTTTCGGGCACATCCCCAGTAGAGGGTGTGCAAGAGGCAGCTGATCGATGTTTCTCTCTCATCGATGTTTCTAACTCTCTATCCCCCTCTCTTCCTCCCTGTAAAAAATCAATAAAATACACTTTTTAAAAATAATAAAAAATAATAAAAAATGAAAACACATTTACGAACTGTCCCAGCCCAGGCCCACGGAGCGGAGCCCTTTGCCCAGACGCGAGGCAGAGTGGCCGGGGCGGACGCAGCGCCGGGCAGTGACCCTGCCGCAGGGCGCGGGCACCGCGGGCTCGCCGTCAGCACCGTCTCCTGTGGAAGGCTCTAGAAAGGCTGGTCACGCTGAGCTGCGTGGCCGGAGAGGGAGCCGGCGTGCGGAGGGCTGGGCGGGAACTCACGCTCCCAGGAAGGTCTGTCTCCCCGGCTCCCGGTCCTCTCCCCATGAGGGCCCTCTGCAGGGCGACCCCACCGTGCCCTCAGGGCACCGCCCCCTCCACTACCCCCACCGGCCTCCCCCGGCAGCACTCACCCAGGAGAAGCCGATGCAGCCGATGGCCCCGCACAGCATGTCGGCGAGCATGGCCGGGTAGGAGCTGGCCGTGGGGAAGTAGGCGAAGAAGCGGGGGCTGTGCCAGTGGGTCACCTGCGGGCGGGCGGGCGGGCGGGCGGGCGGTCACTCGCACGAGGAGCCCCCGGAGCGAGGACCCGGCTCCCTGTGGGCACGGCCGGGTCATGGCCAGCACCGGGTGGGAGATCGGCCGGCTCCCTCCAAAGAAGGTCCAGGCAGGAACACGGCAAAGGCCTGACAGTGCCCGGCCGGCTGCTCAGTGGTTAGAGCGCTGGCCCTCGGACAAAAGGGTCTCGGGTTCGATTCCCGGGCAACAGCTTGTACCCTGGCTGCAGACTCTGTTCCCAGCCCGGTCACGCTGTGTGTGTGCAGGAAGCAGACCATCCGTGTCCCTCACATGGATGTTTCTCTCTCCCCCTCTCCCTACCCTCCATCCTCCAACAGGAAAATGCAGTGATGATAACAAAATACATTTGACAAGGCCTGCTGCTGGCCGGCTCAGTCCCCTCCCTCCGGCCTGCGCCCTCGGACCCCGCCCCGCGGGTCCGGGCGGGACATGTGAGGTGCTGAGGAGGCAGACCCGGGCCCGGGGAGGAGGGGGGCGGGGAGATGCGGTGCGGCCGGTTTAGCTTCTTTAACGTGCTCCTGTGCCGGCACGCCCGCCTCTAGAGCGCCCTCTGTGGAGGGGGGTGCGGGCACGGCCATCTGCCCCACACGGGGGGGTAGCTCTCCGGCGGAGTCCAGGAGACGGCCCAGCGGCCTGTCCTGCCCCCGCCCCGGGCCCCGAGGCCTCGGACCCGGCCTGGCGCCCTGGGAGGGAGGGAGGCGCTGGCGTCTGGCCTGACGTTCACGGAGAGCGGCCTGCAGGCTGGCTGGGCTGGTGTTTGCTCAGCCGGCAGGCGGGGGCCGGCGGGGGGCCAGGCTCCGGGCGCAAATGTCAGGGACTCTCCCGGGAGTCAGGGGGCCGCTGAGCCCTGCTGTGAGGATCCGGGCTGCCCCCACCCCGCCCCCACAGGGCTCAGGGCCTGGCGTCCAGTCTGAGCGCGTGTGCAGGGAGGACGGGGGCTCCTGCCCGCCGCTGTCCAGGACCTCCTCCACCGGGAAGAGGCTGACAGCGCGGCCAGAGCCCCAGAGCTGCAGCCCCTCGGGGCCCCGGCCCGGGCGAGCCCACACCGGTCCCGGCTCCGGGCACCCTGGACCGACCGTCCACCCCCCTTTCCACACATACCGACCACCACCACTCTGCAGGTGGCTGACCTCGCCGGGCAGGGAGGCAGGCGTGTGCCCCGGCCAACCAGCCCGGCCCGCACACCCCGGCTCCGCAGGGCGGCCGGCGGCCCTGGCCCCCAGGCCCGGTCTGGGCTGCCTCCCGGCCCCCTTGCTCGCCGCTGTGCGGCTCAGACTGTCCCCCCTCTGGCTCCGGGGTCCTGCCCAGACTGCAGTGACTGGGCCGCTGTCCGGCGGGACGGCCGAGGCCCGGGTGGACCCCCCCCAGCTCTGACTGCCCACGTACCCCCGGCATGATGACCCGCTCCACGTCCCTCATGATGTCCTCATAGGCCTCCGGCTCCTGGGGGGCGCAGCCGGGGATCAGGGGGCGCAGGTAGCCGGGCTCCACGTCGGGGTACACCTGGCGCGCCTCGATGCCCTCGATGTAGTCGGCGATGTAGTCCACCATCTCTCGGCCGCGCCGCCGGAACTCGCTGGCGTCCATGGTGTGGCCTCAGAGAACCTGTGGGAGCGGGAGGAGGGGGCCGGATCAGTGGGCAGCGACACCTCCACGCGGAGCGGCCGGTCCACGCCCGCTGACCGCTGGGCCACCTGGGCCAGGTCCCCGCCAGGCACGCTTTTTAAAAATTATTAATATATTATTTTTCTTTTAATATATTTTATTGATTTTTTACAGAGAGGAAGGGAGAGGGATAGTTAGAAACATTGTTGAGAGAGAAGCATCCACCAGCTGCCTCCTGAACACTCCCCACTGGGGATGTGCCCGCAGCCAAGGTACATGCTCTTGACCAGAATTGAACCCGGGACCCTTCAGTCCCCAAGCTGACGCTCTATCCACTGAGCAGACCGGCTAGGGCTTTAAAATATCCTTATTGATCTCAGAGAGGAAGGGAGAAGGAGAGAGAGAAACACCAATGATGAGAGAGAATCATGGATCCGCTGCCTCCTGCACGCCCCCTACTAGGCTTCGAGCCAGCGACCCGGGCCTGTGCCCTGACTGGGAATCGAACCCTGACCTCCTGGTTCGTAGGCTGGTGCTGAGCCACAGAGCCCCCGGCGGGCTCAGGCGCTTCACTCCCACGGGGACCGGGAAATGCCCGGAGCTGGGGCTGGGCGTGTGGCCTCCCTGCTCCCCGCTGGGCAGCCCCTCACCCCGAGCGCCACGCCCTCCCTGTCTCCGCCCGTCCACGGCCCCGCCGTGGGACAGACACACGGCCTCCACGCCCACCGCCTTCACGAGGTGCTGGCCGCGCCGGCCGGGCTGGGCTGCGCGAGTCCAGGAGGCCCCGGTTCTGGCCTTCGGCACGGCCGGGCCGGCGAGAGCTCATTGGCCGCCAGGGGGCCCCAAGGGGAGGCGCCCGACAGCCACCAGCTCTGGGCTGTGGCCCCGTCTTCCCGGACTCCCCGCTCCGGCCCCTCAGCCCCCGCCCCCCACCTTCGCTGATCCCTGTGCAGGCGCTGGCGAGGTGGCCGCACTGCCGTCTGCGCGGCTGAGCAGGGTCCTGAGATGGAGCCAGGCTCTGGGTTTGGTGAAGCCTGTTTTGGCTTCAACATTTACCTCAGGCCCAGCCGGCCTGGCTCAGTGGTGAGCACCAACCTGGGCACCTGGAGGTCAGGGTTCGATCTCCGGTCAGGGCACAGCCTGGGGTGTGGGCTCCATCCCCAGTGGGGAGCATGCAGGGGGCAGCCGATCCATGATTCTCTCTCATCATGGATGCTTTTCTCTCTCTCTCTCTCTCTCTCTCTCTCTCTCTCTCTCTCTCTCTCTCTCTCTCTCTCTCTCTCTCTCTCTCTCTACCTCAGGCCTGTGGACGTGCAGGAATGCAGGAGGCAGTTGCCCCGTCTCTCACCCCTGCCGCCTGGCTCCTGTCTCACAGCTACCTGTCCGAGCTCTGATAAGTTCACAGCTCCCACCTCCCCGGCCGTCTGGAGTTCTTCTCTGACAGATGGCCTGCCCCCACAGTGCCCCTCCGCCCCAGCCCTGCCCCCGGAGTGCCCCCAGCCCTGCCCCCGGAGTGCCCCCAGCCCTGCCCCCGGAGTGCCCCCCAGCCCTGCCCCCGGAGTGCCCCCAGCCCTGCCCCCGGAGTGCCCCCCAGCCCTGCCCCCGGAGTGCCCCCAGCCCTGCCCCCGGAGTGCCCCCCAGCCCTGCCCCCGGAGTGCCCCCCAGCCCTGCCCCCGGAGTGCCCTCCGAGCCCGGCTGGGGCTGCAGCTCCAGCAGAGACCACAGCCGGCTGGGGCTGCAGGCGCCCTCACTGCTGTGCGGCTCACTTTGCTCGGCCTGTGAGCGCGTCAGGGTTCAGGTCCTCAGTCCTCAGGCCCTTTTCCTCCCGTGGGAGGTGAGGAGCGGGGGGAGAGGGCCTTGTCTCCCAGCAGCCCTGCTGCGTGGCCGAGGGCAGCGCCGGGCAGAGGAGCCCGGGTTCTCGGAGGATCAGCGGCCCGAGCAAACAGACACACGGCCCCTTCCCCCAGAGAGACCTCCCGGCGGGTGTGCAGGCCGGACAGGGTGCCTCTGAGATGGCCGGCCCATGCCAGCAGGTACAGGCTGGCAGGGTAGGCAGTGACAAGGCCTGTGAAACCGTGTCTGTGGACATGACCAGACGGCGTCACTGGCCGCTGAGCTCCATGGCGTTCCATGGGCAGCCCCTGCCCACACTGCCGGGCACAAGCCGGCTGGCGCGGGCTCGGCCCGGCGCTGTCTCCCCGCCCGGCGTCTCGTCACACCGTGACGGGCTCCGTGCCAGCCCGGCGCCGCCGACACGAGTGGCAGCACAGGACCAGGACACGTAAGGGATGAGCCACAGCCTGGCCAGCCTGGCTCAGGAGGTCAGGGTCGATTCCTGGCCAGGCCGGTGCCTGGGTTGTGGGCTCAATGCCCAGTAGGGGGCGTGCAGGAGGCAGCCCGGGGCCAGGCTCCCGCCTGCTCTCTCGTTCAGTCTCCATGATCTTGCTCAGGAGGTTCCCTCTCGCCCTGCGGCCCATCAGACGTGAGGCCGAGGCTCGGAGACGGAGCACTCAGACCCGGGAGGTCAGGGCCTCGCCCGCCGCTCTGCCCGCTGCCGGGAGCCCGGAGGCGCTGGAGCGCGGCCAGATGGCACGGCCGGCCGGTCCGGCCAGAGCCAGGCGGCAAACCCGGGAACACCTCAGGCCAGAAACTCCAAAAACCAGTTTCTCCGGAGCCGCAGGCAGTCCGGCGCCTCCCTCGCTGGTCGGGACCCTGCTCCGCACACGGACGGCGGGGCCGGGCATGGGCAGTGCCCTGTGGAGGCGTCCAGGCGGGCCCTGCCCCCGGGCCTCCCCAGCCTGTGCCAGCCAGCGAGACCAGGCACCCCGGGAGCTGCCCCCGGCTCCCACCTCCCGGCCTCCGTCCGTCCTCTCTCCGCTCCCCGCACTCCGTGTGCGTCTGCTGCTGGGCAACGGGGACCCTGCACAGGCCCAGGCCTGCCCCACACCTGTGCCCGTGCCCACACCCACGCCTGCCACACACCTGCGCCCAGGCCCACACCCACGCCCACACCCACGCCTGCCGCACACCTGCGCCCGTGCCCATGCCCGCACCCACGCCCATGCCCACGCCCGCCCCACACCTGCGCCCAGGCCCACACCCACGCCCACACCCACGCCTGCTGCACACCTGCACCCGTGCCCACGCCTGAACCACGCCCACACCCACGCCCACGCCCACGCCCACACCCACGCCCGTGTCCGCTCCCACGCCTGCGCAGTGGCTCCTGCAGGGCAGGGTAGGAGCCCAGGCGCCTCCTGTGCCCAGCAGCCTACAGGCGGCTCCTGCCCTCCCAGCTGCCTGGACAGAGCCGTGCGTGTCCGGCCCAGAGCCCAGGCTGAGCCTCTTAGGCTGTCCGGCCCGGGAGAGGATGGAGCCTCTGGCCGCTGTCTCTCCTTCGGCCCCACAAACTCACAGCCTCGTCGGAGGCTGCGGCCACGGCCCCTGTGGGAGGCCGGTGGGCATGCGGGCCTCTCCACGGCTCTCCTCACCTCATGGCCCGTCACCACAAATACGCAGCCGAGGCCTGGCCGGGGCTCCGCGGTGGGGCATCGGCCGGGGAACCGGGAGGACACGGCCCCCCACCATCAGGGCGCTGAGCACACTCCCACCCCCGCCTGACACATGCACATCGCCGCCGCAATGACGGTGCACACGTCTGATTTAGGGTAATTCGAACAAATTGCATCCTTTGGCGTGTTTGCTATTGCAGCTCGTTCCCATGGAAACCGCCAGCACGCGGAGTGTGACCGCCCCTCTTTGCGCCCGGTGATCCCGGGGCCGCCCTCGGGGATGGAGTGCCCCCATGTGCCCCCGCATGCCCCCGCCCCCCTGCCCCTCTCAGGCCCACGGGGAGCTGTGGGGTGTGAGCCCCCGTCAGCCTGGGACCCCCCCACTGAGGCCCTCGGGGAGCTGTGGGCTGTGAGGGTGAGCCCTTCTCCCAGGCCGGGCCCTCCCGCTGCCTCCCGCCCTGAGCACTGCCTCCATCGTGCCCTCAGGCACCTCGAACCCGGTCAGGGGTCTCCTCTCCCCAGACCCCCCCACTCACATGGAGTTTCCTGGGGGCTGTCCTGAGGGGGGTGCGGGGGGAGCGGGGACCCGGTGGTCGGAGGGAGGGGAGGGCCGCTGGTGTCAGCTATCCCACCCCAGAGGCGGGGGGGAGGGGGGGCTGCAGGATTTCAGCTTTCTCCAGCGCCTGGGGACACCCCCACTTCGCCACGTCCTCGTCCTCTCGAACCCGGACGTCCCTTCCCTGTGGGACTCAGGGCTGACCCAGACAGAGCCGCTCTCTGGCCCTCGGGCCCCGGAGGGCGGCCCCCACGCTGCCCAGCCCTGCCCGTGGGCCTGGCCCCGAGGCAGACTGCCGCTGGAGGAGGAGCCCGGGGAGGGCCGCTCCAGGCCTTCTGGGAGACAGGGCTTCGTGGACCCCCCCGGAGGCGGAGCAGAGGGACACGGCGGGAGGCTGCTCAGCAGCCCCCTGCCCCCCCCGCCCCCGCAGTCACCTGCTCATTCATAAAGCAGCGCCCACGTGGCCAGGCCCTCGGCAAACATCAGACCCGTTTTACAAGCACCCGTGGGTGGCCTCCCGGGCCCCCCCACCCCAGGCAGCGGGCTGGGCACCCAGCTGCACCCTGAAAACTGGTCTGCCGGCCCCACCCCGGCCCCAGCCCTGGTCCCAGCCCCACCCCGGCCCCAGCCCTGGTCCCAGTCCCAGTCCCAGCCCCGGCCCCAGCCTGGTCCCAGCCCCGGCCCAGCCCAGGCCCCAGCCCCAGCCTGGCCCCAGCCCTGGTCCCAGTCCCAGTCCCAGCCCCGGCCCCAGCCTGGTCCCAGCCCCGGCCCAGCCCAGGCCCCAGCCCCAGCCTGGCCCCAGCCCCGGTCCCAGCCCCAGCCCCAGCCCCGGCCCCAGCCCCAGCCTGGTCCCAGCCCTGGCCCCAGCCCCGGCCCCAGCCCCGCGTCCAGATGCCGGAGGGACCGGCTGGGCACAATGGCCTCTCACTCTGGTGTCACCAAGGCTCCCAGCTCTGCCCCGACCTTGCTGCTGGCAGCCTTCGGGGGTACCTGTGTCGGCAGGAAGCTCCGAGCAGCCCCACCTGCACATTCCGGGGCCTGCCCGCCAGCCCAACCAGAAGCAACAGGCGGACCCTCCTGTCCCCGCACCCGGTCCAGCCCAGGCGCTCCCCGCCCGCCCCTCCCGGAGGCAGAGGGTACTCACGGGGCCGCTCTCGGTCCGCCTGCCCGCCCGCCCGCTCCCCGCGCAGCTGACAACACAGAGGATGTGATTATGCGATTGCCATTTATGTAGCCGGTGTCCGCCGCCCGAAGCCAATCAGAGTCACGCTGTCTGCTCCTTCATCTCGGCGCGGCCACCGCCCCGGGGCACAGCCAGACAGGGCTGGGCAGGCCCGGCCCTGAGCGAGCCCAGCCCATCTGCCCAGGGCACGGGGGCCAGCAGCCGGACCGCGGAAGGGCTTGCTCTGTGACAGGATTGTGGGGAGCTGCCCTGAATGCTGTCCTATATGCCTGAGTGCAGGCGTGGGTGTAGGACACAGCTCTCCATGTGCCCCCTTTCCATTAACCTCAGTGGAAATTACTACTGCCCCTAGGAGTGCTGCTCACTGCAGATGTCTTTGCCTTAGGCTAAAACAATTGATAGGAGCCTGCGGATGCAGAAGGAGCTGCAAGTTCAGAGGAAGATAGGTGATTGTAAAAGGTCAGGGGGTTGTAAAAGGTCAGGTGCTGAAGGAACTTATCTGTACAGGAACTCATCATGTTAGCAGAAACGGCAACCTGCACGATTTCCCTGAAATAAATATTTCCTCCTTCAGGTTGTGTTTAAAGGTTGGAAAAATAAAACTCGCGGCTGCAGACCTCGGGTCTGAGCCCTCCCGACCCCATCTGTTCTCGTCTGTCTTTTTCTTATCCTCACCCCCTCCCTCAGGTTCTGTTCGTTGCCAGCAGGTTCCGGCACAGGATGAGCCAGCACCTCTCTCCTCCCCGGGGTGACGGGGACCCCGGCAGGAGGGACAGGCTCAGGGTTCGGTCAGAGAGCAGCAGAGGCAGGAGAGGGTCTGAGTCACAGCCCTGTTCTTCCGCCCGAAGTGGCCAGCACCCAAAGCACAGCTCTTCCCGCCTCAGGGCTCGCCTCCCTCCGCCTGGCCAGACGGGGCAGGACAGGTGCCTCCTCTGTGAGGGGCTGGCGCTCAGGCAGGAGGCGCAGGTGGTTCTGCTGCTCTCACCACGTGTACACACACACACACACACAGACACACCACACACAGCATGCAAACACCCCATACATGTACACACAGCATACAGACACACCCACCCACGCACCAAACACACCCACAGCATGCATGCACCACACCCCAGCACACACATGCACGTGCACATAGTATGCAGGCACCATACATGCCCCCAGCACATACATGCACACACAAAGCAGGCAGGCACGTGCACACGCACCCACACGGGGCACACTCTCAGGCCTGTGGCGGTCAGAGCCGTGGGCCTGGCTGAGGACCAGCGTCTCCCGGGCCGGGCCCTCGGGGCAGGACCTGCAGGCCTGGGCAGGGCGCCGGAGGGAGGGGCTGGCAGGGCCGAGGGCGGGGCCGCCTGCGAGATGGGCCCCCGGCAGGGGAGAGGCCCGCTGGCCGCACCCCTTGCTGTGGCTGCGCAGGGCCCCGGCCTGGAGGGGCGCTGGAGCAGGTGGCCGTGTGCCCAGGCCGGGCAGAGCTGGGCCCTTTGACCCTGCGGGCGGGGCTCTCCCCGCTCGGCTGGCAGCGGCCCTGGAACCCCGGTGACCCGGGAGCCACGCAGGAGGGGCCGCGTGCTCTGGGGAAAGAGGCCGGGGTCATGCCCCTCACCCGGGCCCGATGGCGCTGCGGAGGGTGGGCGTCCGCGGGGGACACGCTTGGCCGGGGGCCGGCGAGGGCCCGGGACCCCGAGGGGGGAGCGCGGGCGGCGGAGCCACGCGCCGGAGGGACGGGCAGCGCGTGGTGCGGGCACTGGGCCCGCGGCGGGAATGAGACGGGGACGGCCTCCCTCGGGGGAGGGCCCTTCGGGCGGGGACGACGGAGACGCTAGGACGCGGGGGGCAGAGGTCTCTGCGGCCCCCACCAGCGGCCGGCGATGCCCCTCATGGACGCGGGCTTCAGGGGTCTCCCCCATCGACGGAGCTGAGCTGCAGTGAGGCCGGGGGCGGGGGGGGCGCTGATTTGGGGCGAGGCCACAGAGATGGGAGCATCGCTCAGAAAGGGGAGCGAGCGGACTGCCTGGCGTGAGGAGGGGGTCCTGTGCCGCGGAGGGAGGCGAGGGGGGAGCGAGGGGAGCGGCGATGCTTCTCGGCCTCCCGCGAGCTGGACCGTGTGCCAGGCCGTGGCTTAGGCCCCAGCTGCCATGGACGCCCACGTCCCACGGAGCCAAACCGGCCGGGGCAGCACCCGCTCCCGGGGAGACGCAGGCCCGGGAAGCGGGTGACAGCGGCGTGGGGGGGGGAGGCGGAGGGGCAGCGGCTGGGCTGGGCCATCTGGGTCGTCGCACCCGGCACCGCCGGTCAGACCCTGGACAGAGGGACGGCCACTGCCAGCTCCCCCCCCCCCCCCCGCCAACCGACTGCAGCGGGAGAGACGCGTGGAGGGCCAGTAACCACCCCCACTCCCCCCCCCGCCCCGCCCCGCCCGCGGGGAATTAACCTGTGAGCGGCCTCTGAGCTGTGGAGTGGAGGTCGAAGCGGTGCTGTGTGTCCCGCGGGGCCCTCCGGTGAGGACCCTCCGGTTAGCACCAGCAGGGAGACTCAGGCCCGGGTCCTGTCCTTGGGGCCTGCCCCTGGGGAGGGCGGCGGGGGCAAGTGGCGGGAGGAGCCGGTGGGAGCTCACGCAGGTCTGCCTGGCAGCGGCGAACGCCGAGGCCGGGCCTTGGTTTTCAGCCTCACCAGCTGGTTAAACATTAAGCTCTGGCGAGATAAAGCCTCGCCCCCGGGGACCGAGTGCCCATCTCCCCAGGGGGCAGCGCCCGAGCCTGGTCCTAGAACAGCGTGCGGGCATAAGGCCCGCCTCATTGAGACCGGAGACTCCGTGACCCGAACGGACCCCGAGAAACCCTCAGGGGGTGCCCGATCCCACTGCTTCACCCTCGGGCCCGGGGCTCACACACGCCCACCCAGGGAGGCGGGCACCGAGCGGGCGGGCGCCAGGTAGGGTCCAGCCCGAGGGGGTGCTGCGAGCCGGCCCAGGGGGCCCTGGGCATGAGGGGCCTCAGACCATCCCCGGACCACAGGGCCCCTCAGCAGAAGCCCCGCCTCTCCACTCAGGTCCCCGTGCTCTCCGCGCTGCGGCCGGGTTCAATCCCGCCTCCGGGGAGCCAGGGGAACCTGCATGTGGCAGCTCGGTGACCCGTGACAGCTCAAGCCTCTCCAGCTCCAGAGGCGTGTGGCGTGTGGCGTGTGGCGTGTGGCGTGTAGCATGTGCCATGACCCTTGAGCGCCACGCCCCGAAGTGTCTGGGCTGCAGCGGCACTGCTGGCAGCTGCAGCCCGGCTGAAGACGGCAGCTGACCCCGCCGCCCCCGGGGGCCCCTCGCATCCCCAGCATTCTGCCTTTTGAGCTGGGTCCTGGCGGCCTGGGTCCCAGGTGAGCCTCCAGGGCGCAGTCCAAGGTCAGGCCAGGCCAAGGCCAGCTGACCCTGCAGGATGCTGCTGTGGCTCATCACAGGCCCTCGCCCCCACGTCTTCCCTCAAGCCTCCCGTGGCACGGCGGACACTGTGAGAACTCGGGTGGCCCTGGCCGGGTCGCTCAGTGGTTAGTGTTGGCCTGCGGACTCCTGACCAAGGACAAGGACCTCAGTTTCAGGTTCCATCCCTGGCCCTGGTCAGGGCATGTGCAGGAGACAACCAATCACTCGACGTGTCTCTCTCATCCAGAGTTCTCTCTCGCCCTAGCCGGTGTGGCTCAGTGGATAGAGCGTCAGCCTGTGGACTGAAAGGTCCCAGGTTTGATTCCAGTCGAGGGCACAGGCCCAGGTTGCGGGCTCGATCCCCAGTATGGGGCGTGCAGGAGGCAGCCGATCTATGGTTCTCTCACATCTTTGCTGTTTCTCTCTCACTCTCACTCTCCCTTCCTCTCCGACATCAATAAAAATATATTTAAGAAAAAGTTCTCTCCCCACCCCTTCCATTCTCTCTCAAAATAAATAGATAAAAACCCGTGGGGAAAACACCCTCAGGTGAGAATTAGGAAAAAAGAACTCGGGTGCATGGCGGTTGCCTGCGGCACCAGCAGGGCCCCTCCTCCCAGGGGCGCCTTGGGCTCTGGCAGCCCGGCCAGCCTGGTCGCCAGCGCCGGCGGCGGAGCGTGGCCTGTGCCGGCGGGTGGCTGGCTGTGGGCCCGCCGCGGGGCAGGAGAAGAGCTTGCAGGGCAGGCTGGCTGTCAAGCCACAGGCCTCCCGCCCGCCTCAGCTGGGATGTGCTCCTCCGGCGGCCGCTGGTCCCAGCTCCGGGGCTCCTGCTCCTCGAAGCCGCCAGGGCCTCCCCACGTCGGCCACGCACAGCGGGCTCCTGGAGCCCACGTCTGAGGCCACGGGGACGGCTGCTCTTGGTCCTGAGACAAGACCCTCGGGTCAGCAGGCTCCTTGCCGGACTTCCCACCCGCCACTCCCTCGGCGACGCGCATCCTTCTTCCTGCTCCCTCTCCGTCAGCTGCCGGCTTCTGCCCGGGGACGGCTCTGAAGGGAAGGGCCCCGGGCAGGCAGGCGCAACGCTGAGGGTGGAGACAGCCTGACACGGAGAGACACGCAGGGAGGGACCGCCCCGGGAGCGAGCTGGTGAGGGCGGGCACCAGCCTGACGGGGGGCAGGGGCAGGGCGGACGGGAGCTTGGGGAGGGAGGTGGGGACTCGGGCGGGGGGCAGGTTGGGGCCACAGCGGGGTGAGCTGCAGACCCGGAGAACCTCTGGGAACACGGACAGGAGCATGGGCCCAGGGGGGTCCTGCGGGTGGGCGAGGCCGCAGTGACAGCCCACCCTCTCTGCGTGGTTGGGGGGACGGCTGAGGCACATGGCGGCCAGGCGAGGCCAGGACAGCAGCCAGGCGAGGCCAGGCCAGCCGTTCTCCTGACTTCCCGCCGAGTTCCCGTCTGACGGGGAGACCCAGGTCCCGCCCGGGACGGCCCGCTGGGTGGGGGTCAGGTGTGAGCACCGAGGCGTCCGAGTGGAGACGGCGCCTGGCGCTCCAGGCCCGGGCCCCCCGCCGGGGCCCCTCACCCGGTGATGACCGAGACCAGCCCACGCCGGTTCCCTCCAGCCGCCCCGCCCCCCAGTGCGGAGACGCCTGTGGTCATCATCCCACACCACTCGTGAGGGCTTTCAGCCGCTGGCCGGCTGGAGGGTGGAAATAAAGAGACAGTACACACCATGGAAAATGAAGAACACTGTATGTTTATTAATGTTTATTTCAAATTACAAGAAACAGATCACCAGTCCCTTATTGGTACAAAAATACCTGAAAGTGTGTACTTAGGTTCATGAGCTGAGGAGCTATGTACAAAGAGGAGCAAAGCACATGAGGAGAGCTTGTCTCTGCGCCGTCTGCACCCTGGGCTCGCTGTGGCGTCACACTGAGGGCGAGCGAGTCCCACCCCGAGGGGCGAGACGCTGGTCAGCCTGCCAGGGCCACATGCAGAGGAGAGAGGACAAGACTTCTAGACTGAGGCACATATTTCTTCAAAGTTTAGCAAACAAAAAAGCATCCTGGGACTCTCCCCAGCACGCTGGGGGCCGACACCGCAGCGCGGCTCCTCCTCCCTCCCATCGGGCCCAGGCGGTTACACGAGTATCACTGAAAAAGAAAAGAAATCACAGGCAGAGAAAAACCCAACAGGCTCCACACGACCCTGAGCTGTCCCGTTTACATTCACGTCACCGAAATACAAAAATAAAGGCCGATGTCTTCAGCCCCTGGCTGGCGGTGGCGAGCCTCGGCCAGGGACCGGCTGCTGTCGGGCCCTCCCGGCCGGGCAGGGCGAGGACCCTGTGCCAGGCCTGCACTCGCGTCGATTGGTGGAGGCCGGAAGGTGCCACGGGCCGGGCACACAGCTACATGCGAAACTGAGTCAGAGTCGGGCTCCTGCTGTCCTTTAAATAAAACGCGTGCGTATAAATATGAAATGCCGCAAACACTAGCCATCTACGGGGACGGCGGGCCTCGCCTCACTGCCGGCCTGGTCTACTCAGCGGGAGAGGCCGGGACCTTCCCGTGCTCAGGCTCACGTTCGGCCAGCGAGGGGCGGTCACGTCAGTCCCTCAGGTGGGCGGGCAGCACGGCCAGCACCACGGGAGGCCCGCCAGGGTCAAGGCTATGAAAGATAAACTGGGTACAAAAAAAGAAAACACAATTGAGTAACTATAGCTAAAAACGTCTACTGAAACTTCTTCATTTGCATAAATGGACAGGCACAGAAAACAACCAGAGTGTGGCCTGTAGAGTAACAGCTTCCCCTGGACTGACTGACCAGGGCGCGCCCCGGGCCAGGCCTGTGTGTTTCTGGGGACCCCTCGGGGGGTCAGTGGGGGCACATTCAGAGGCCAGTCAACATCGGAACTGCTACTAGACAAGAAAATCACTTGCACCACAGAGGTCTGTGTGCTCGTCAGAGACCAAAGGAAAGAAAGACATGGCCACTCTCAGACTGGGGACACCCCTCTGGGACCGGGCACCGTCCGAGCGGCCCCGGAGTGGGAGCAGTGTCCCGCTGACCAGGCTGGTCCACGTCCCCTGCTGCTGTGAGGGACGAGGCGGCAGAGGCCGCCAGCTGCCTCCCGCGCCGGGTCTTAGGCCGGGGGCATCAGGCACAGGCCGCAGAGCTGGGCCAGAAAGTGCCCTTTCAATTTTTCCATCCTTATCACCATGGAACCCGGGAATCCGGGCCTGGAACATGGTGCCCTTTCAATATTTCCATCCTTGTCACCATGGAAACCTGCCAATCCGGGTCTGGACCATGGTGCCCTTTCAATTTTTCCATCTGTGGCACCATGGAAACCTGCAAATCTGGGCCTGGAACATGGTGCTCTTTCAATGTTTCCATCTGTGTCACCATGGAAACCCGGGAATTTGGGCCGGAAACATGGTGCCCTTTCAATATTTCCATCCTTGTCACCATGGAAACCTGCAAATCTGGGCCAGAAACATGGTGCCCTTTCAATGTTTCCATCTGTGTCACCATGGAAACCCGGGAATCTGGGCCTGGACCACGGTGCCCTTTCAATGTTTCCATCTGTGTCACCACGGAAACCTGCAAATCTGGGCCAGAAACATGGTGCCCTTTCAATGTTTCCATCTGTGTCACCATGGAAACCTGCAAATCTGGGCCAGAAACATGGTGCCCTTTCAATGGTTCCATCTGTGTCACCATGGAAACCCGGGAATCTGGGCCAGAAACATGGTGCCCTTTCAATGTTTCCATATGTGTCACCATGGAAACCCGGGAATCTGGGCCAGAAACATGGTGCCCTTTCAATGTTTCCATACGTGTCACCATGGAAACCCGGGAATCTGGGCCAGAAACATGGTGCCCTTTCAATGTTTCCATCCGTGTCACCATGGAAACTCGGGAATCTGGGCCAGAAACATGGTGCCCTTTCAATGTTTCCATCCGTGTCACCATGGAAACCCGGGAATCTGGGCCTGGACCATGATACCCTTTCAATGTTTCCATCTGTGTCACCATGGAAACCCGCCAATCCAGGCGGGGGCATGCCCTTTCAAGGTTTCCATCCATGTCACCATGGAAACTCACAAATCTGGGCAAAGATATGGTGCCCTTTCAATGTTTCCATCCGTGTCACCATGGAAACCCGTGAATCTGGGTGGGGACATGCCCTTTCAACGTTTCCATCCGTGTCACCATGGAAACCTGCCAATCCGGGCAGGGATGTGCCCTCTCAAGGTTTCCATCCGTGTCACCATGGAAACTCACAAATCTGGGCGGAGACATGGTGCCCTTTCAATGTTTCCATCCGTGTCACCATGGAAACCTGCGGGTCTCTGCAGGAAGCCAAGCAGGTGACATTTCTTATCAGAGCCTGGAGTCCCCGAGGGAGGACAGCCATGAGGAGACTCAGGCCGCCGCAGGGGTCAGGCAGTGATCCTTCTAGAACAGGCGGCAGGGGCGCCGGCGGACGGACCACGGGCAGACGAGAGTAGCAGAGTCTCAAGAAAGCTGCCTGTCTCCAACCAGCGGGGGACTCGGCCGGGCGGGCGGGCGCGGGTGTCCCCGGAAACGAAGGCTCCTGGCTGCGGAGGAGGGCACCTGGGAGCATGAGCGCGGCACCTGGTGCGGAGAGAGCGCGACGGACGGTGGCTGCCGGACTGGTCCACGAAGCGTGTCCAATGCGGCCGCAGGTGACACCTAGATGTCCTTAGAAGCTTTGCCGGTAAACGGGGGAGGGCGGGGCGCTGATCACTGGACGCTGAGTCCGCCCGCGGTGACCTGCAGGCGGCCGCCCTCTGGTACCTCTGCTCCGTCGGCAACATCTACCGTCCGCGTGAAACTTCTCTCCGTCTTGTATGCGCTGCACAGCCGTGTCCCCGCCACCAGGGGCTGAATACAACATTGAAAACAAGGAGTGCAAAAGAGGGATCAATACAAAAAAGTAAACATGTCAGTTTGAATTGTCAAGATTATTCCAGGGCAAGAGTTTATTTCCAATCACTGCTATGATTCACACGCGGCCCGCCAGGACGCTCTTCCAGTTTCCTCCGTTAGCACTCGCTTTCAGCCCCTGCGTGGCGGGCAGGGCCAGCAGCACCTCGCTGTGACATCCAAGGACTATCCGGGGGGGAGGGGGGGGGGTGTGTGGCACCAGAGGGAGCGGCTTGCTCCCCCGGCGCAGAATCAAAGTGTGTTTCCACCATGCAAAGGCCTCCTGCTCCTTCCAGTGTGAGCTCCCTCCGGCTCCAGCTCAGGCGGGTCTGGGGCCCCGGCCGCAGGGCGCCCCAGCCGCCGGCCGCGCGGAGCGAGTCACAAGGCCACGCGCACGCAGTGGTGCTTCAGCTTGCAGGGCAGCACGCCCTTGTTGAGCTGGTAGAAGTCGACGAGCTGGATCAGGTCGGAGAACTTGGTGTTCCCGTCGTCCAGGCTGAAGAACACCTGCCCCTCCTCCTCACACTGCGGGACACAAGACACTCCCAGGTCAGAGCGCGGGCCGGCCGCACCGCCCCCCCCGCCCGCCACCGCCCTTCCAGGACAGTCTCTGGGGAAGCTCGTTAAGCATCTCCCCCGGGAGCGTGGAGGTGCCTGCCATGACTGCCCGCAGTCTGGTTGGCCTGTGACTCGAAACAGAACCCGCGGAGAGGGCTAGCGGTGACGTGGGTACTCACAGGTAAGATCTGGAAATTTTTGATTTTCTGGTGGTGGCTCAGCGTGAGCACGTAGGCCTTGGGGTTGCTCTGGCTGTCGCGGACCAGGAAGAGCCTGGGAGGAAGGTGACAGCGTCAGTGTGAAACCCAGACTCGGCGCGCACACACACTCGTGCACGCACACGCACACGCACACACGCGGGTCTTGGGGCCCGCATGCCCAGGCCAAGGTTCCCCATCGCGCCCTCAGCACCTGCCCGCACGCTCACCCGTCCACCAGCCCCTGCTGCTTGATGATCCTGTGGGACTCCTCCCTGGAGATGCGGCCATGGAACCAGTGCTGGCTCTTGTGAATCACTGGAGCCGGCGGCGGAGAGGTGGAGAGAGAGAGGGAGGTGAGTCCCGGCCCTGCGCAGAGCTGCCCTGGGCACAGCCGTGTGGCTGGCAGGCCCCTTCCTGAGGCCATGGACACCCTGGGTGGACGGTGTGTGGGGGGGTGGACACCCTGGGTGGACGGTGGGGGGGGCGGACACCCTGGGTGGACGGTGTGGGGGGCAGACACCCTGGGTGGACGGTGGGGGGGCGGACACCCTGGGTGGACGGTGTGTGGGGGGGCGGACACCCTGGGTGGACGGTGGGGGGGGCAGACACCCTGGGTGGACGGTGGGGGGGGCAGACACCCTGGGTGGACGGTGGGGGGGGCGGACACCCTGGGTGGACGGTGTGGGGGGCGGACACCCTGGGTGGACGGTGGGGGGGCGGACACCCTGGGTGGACGGTGGGGGGGGGGCGGACACCCTGGGTGGACGGTGGGGGGGGCAGACACCCTGGGTGGACGGTGGGGGGGGCAGACACCCTGGGTGGACGGTGGGGGGGGCGGACACCCTGGGTGGACAGTGTGTGGGGGGGCGGACACCCTGGGTGGACGGTGTGTGGGGGGGTGGACACCCTGGGTGGACGGTGTGTGGGGGGGTGGACACCCTGGGTGGACGGTGTGTGGGGGGAGCGGACACCCTGGGTGGACGGTGTAGGGGGGGATGGGGGTTGGGGGCGGGTTCCATTGCGCACACAGCGGCCCACGTACCGGTGTTGAGGGAGGCATGAGCCAAGGGGCTATTGCCGCCCAGGGCGCTCATCCTGGTGCTGCGTCTCTGCAAGGGAAACGCCACGTCAGTGCTGCCAGCAGCGGGCAGCCCGCCCACCCCGTCCACGCTGCTCAGGCGTCCTGCCGGGGGAACGGGGCCCGCCGAGTGCCCGCGCTGTCTGCCACGGAGCACGAAGGGCTGGGCCGGGGTAAGGCAGAGCCGGAGCACCGTGCAGGCGCCCGCCCGCTCCCCACGGAGAGTGTGGGGGGGCGGACGGACCTCAGCAGAAACCACAGCCCACCCCCCCGCTGGGGCCGCCCCGCACGCTCCGGCTCAGGAGCGCGGTGAGCCAGGCTCAGCTCCTGCTCCGCACCGTCTTCAGGGTCGGGAACCTGAGGGGTGGTTCAAGGCCCCGGAGCGGTCGGGGGTGGGGCTGCGAGGCGTGGGCTCTGTGGCCCGCACACCCAGGCCCTGACACGCCCCAGCAGGGACCAGACGCCCCTGCCCCGTCCCGGTCCCTCCTGGGTGCCGGGGGCAGGGGGCGGCGCTGTGGTGGTAGTGCCGATGCCACCTCCCCCCGGGGCGCACACAGCGCCGCAGTGCGGGCAGCGAGGCAGGGCCCGCGGAGGGGCCGTGTCTCACCCGCCAGGCGTGCCCCTCCTCCAGGGCTGCACTCTCAGCCTCGTCGGGGTTGTCGATCACGCGCCCGGTCTGTCCGGAGAAGTCCATGGCCACGAGGGAGTTCTCAGAGACACTGCGCTGTGGGGGGGGTGAACACAGGAGCTGCCGGGCGCTCCGCGCGAAGCAGTCCTCCGAGCTCTGAGGCGCGCTGGAGCTCAGGGCCGACAGACGGGCCCTCAGCTCCCATGGGTTTGGTCTCCTCAGACAGAAATGCCCCCTCGTGCGGGCACACGAGAGCAGGGACACAGGCTCCTCTGGCGGGAGGGCCAGGGCCAGGAGGGCCACGGGCCTCGCAGACCATGCAGTGGGAGGACGAGTCTGGGCCTCGGGAGGCGGCGTGGCCTCTGCCCGCTCACCAGCGAAGGACCGTGGCACGGCCAAGGGCACCCAGGTCTCAGGCCGGAAGCTAAGGGCGAGGGCAACCCTCAGGGAGCCCGTGCGCCTGCCATGGGGCGGAGCGTCCGCCTGAACTGCCGGGGTGCGGGGCGGGCGATGGGGCGGCCTCTGGGCATGGGTGCGGGCAGGCTGCTTCTCTGGGACCATAGAGCTCCACGGGTGGGGCCTGCGGAGGCTGCACCCCCCCCCAACCCCGTCTGCATGAGACATGGCGGCGGCTGGTGTGCAGAGCTGAGGGGTGGCCTGGCTCGGAGGGCGGCAGGTCCACTTACCGCGGGTCCGGAGAGAGAGCTCAGGTAGGCTGGCTTTCTGTGGTTGGGGAGCCGATAGTTCTGGTAGAGGCTCATTCCATACTGCGGGCCAAAGCCAAAGGCAGAGTCAGTGCTGGTGGGCAGGGGGAAGAGGGGAAGGAGGGGGGGAAGAGGAGGGAGGGAAAGGGGAGAGGGGAGGGGGGAAGGGGAGAGGGGAGGGGGAAGGGGAGGGGGGAGGGGGAAGGGGAGGGGGAGAGGGGAGGGGGAAGGGGAAGGGGGGAGGGGGAAGGGGAGGGGGAGAGGGGAGGGGGAAGGGGAGGGGGAGAGGGGAGGGGGAAGGGGAAGGGGAGAGGGGAGGGGGGAAAGGGAGGGGGGAGGGGGAAGGGGAGAGAGGAGGGGGGGAGGGGAGGGGGGAGGGGGAGGGGAGAAGCAGAGAGGGGAGGGAGGAGGGGAGGGGGGAAGGGAGGGGGGAGGGGGAGGGGGAAGGGGAAAGGGGAGGGGGAAGGGGAGGAGAGAAGGGGAGAGTGGAGGGGGGATGGGGAGGGGGAGGGGGAAGGGGAGGGAGGCCCCTCAGAGCCCCGCACGCCCGGTTCACTTTGCTTTTCCCAAAACAGGCCATACGTGTGCAGACCAAAACCATCACTCAATACGGAGAACGCACCATCTCCCACCTCTGCTCACACCGTGGCTGCTCTGCTCTGCTCTCCCCGTGCCGCCTCCTCCGCCTCCAGCCCCGACACCATCGGGTCCCAGTGTGAGGTGCACATCCCAGGGGCAACCGAAATTTTTTAAAAATATGTTTTATTGACTTATTACAGAGAGGAAGGGAGAGGGATAGAGAGCTAGAAACATCGATGAGAGAAACATCGGCCAGCTGCCTCCTGCATACCCCCTACTGGGGATGTGCCCTTGACCGGAATCGAACCCGGGACCCTTCAGTCATCAGGCCGACGCTCTATCCACTGAGCCAAACTGGTTTCGGCCAACTGAAGTTTTAAGGAGGGCAATTCCAGGGTAAGTTATTCATAGTGATTTTTTTTGCATTCTTATGGTTCTAGGGGCCTCATGAACAGTATGTAAATATATACTGTGGCATATTTATGCCTGTGTTTTGAAACTTTATTTGCTATTTTTCCATTTCACTTCATATTATTTTTAAACACGTTCTTAGTGATTCCTCCCTCAGGACTCCCCTGTCCTTTGTTCTCGCACTTTTCTCTCTCGCGGTGCCGTGCTCTTTGGAAGCGTGTGCAGACCACACTCCTGGCCGCTCAGGCTTCCTCCGTGAGCAGGCTCGCTTTCGGAATAACCAGGATTGAGTGTCAGGGGCACCGGGATTTCAGATGCTTAGGAGGGGCGTGGGCAAAGTGGGGGAGCACAGAGGTCCACCCTCTTCCCAGTGCCTGCTCTGAGCACACTGCTCCTGGCTCTTTGATGAAGTTCCCTCTGTCTCCACAGGGGGACCCCGCGAGCTGCTCCTGCCCTGCTCTGCAGAGCGCGCCTGTGGCTGGGGGTGGGCGCCCGGACACTCTCCCCGCAGGCCTGGAAGGCGTGGACCCCCCACCTCAGCACCGCCTTCCCAGGCAACAGTAAAACATCGCTGCAGACCCTCTTTGTCCCCTCAGGGCAAACATCACACAGCGGCTTCTGGGGCCGAGGCGCGGGAGCCGAGCGGCTCCTCCTGGGCGTCTGGAGGGGAGTCTGTGCCCACCTCCGCTGCGCCTGCTTCTCCAGGCGGCTGCACCCGAGTCTGTGCAGCTGCAAGCGGCAGTGGGGCTGGGGGCTTAGTGACGGGGTTCCTGGACCACGCCCTGTGCTGGCCCCAGGTCAGCCAGCAAACTTCCCTCCAGATCCTGCTCCCCCAAGTTCCTCCTGATCAACTAACTCTCCCGGGCTTTGTGAGCACCGGGCTGGGAGACAGGGGCCCGAGGGGTGTCTGCTCAGACGTCTGTGGGGATGGAAGCTGAGGGGGTTCCCACCCCAGGCGGGCTGTGGCCTCTCTGAGAAGCTGCTGTCGGGGGTACGATTCCCAGCCCCTCAACTTCCTTCAGAACTTGCTGCCTGGCGGCACCCCCTGCCCTGGCCACCACTCGGTGTGCTGCCGAGTCCCTGTGCCTGGGGACCCCCACCCTCGGGCAGGGAGTCTGAGAGTTGCCGAGAAAGCAGTTCACCCTCCTGCGAGCTCCGTGTGCCCGGACTCCTGGTCCTTCTCCCCCCCCCTCCCCCGACCCTGGCCCCGGCCCCTCCGCCCCCACACCCGGGCACGGTGGTAGTGCCTGGAGGCACTCACGTCGGCTCACCGGACGGGCACCAGGGCACCGAGCGCGGAGATGAGGGATGCTGCCGTCCTGCCTGCCCGGCCAGGTCGGCCCTGGCTCTGCCCTCCCCTGGAGCCTCCGGGGAAGCTCCCGGACCCCGGGGGCAGGAGGGTGGCGACCCCGGAGCGGACGGACAAGCCGCGGGCAGGACGCACGTACCTTGAGCAGGCGGAAAGCGGTTATCCAGCAGAGGCGGCCCTGCTCGTCCTCAGCGCACAGCACCCGCAGCTCCTTTGTCTCCTGCAGCACTTTGTTTGGCTTTTAAAGGAGGTAAAGGAAGACGTGGTGAGTGTCCACAGCCAATCAGAAGCCCGCCTCAGCCTCCGGCAGGACGGGAGCGACACTCACACACACAGATTGGCTGGGCGTCCCCCAGGGGCCTGAGCCACCACGCCTTCCCCGGGGCCTCCGAGCTCCTCGGGGACGGACCCCTCGCAACGCCAGGAAAGCTTTCCACACGGATGAGGAGCCCCAGTGTGAAACCGGGCTGCTGGCTTCAGAGAGAAGCAGCTAGCAAGGAAGCCGCACAGCCTGAATTCTGAAGTGGCCGGCGGAGGCGGCTGCAGGGCGGGCCTACCTTGAGGCAGAAGCCGAACTCCGTGGGGGTGTGGTACTGCTTCTTGCCGGAGATCACCGTGAAGACGCTGCAGTCCTCCAGGTCAGCCATCAGCTGCAAGTGCCTGGGCTCCTGTGAGGCGGAGGCAGGGTTAACCAGGACCGGCTGTTCCTGTCCTGGCCAACAGAGGGCAGGCTGCGCGCCTCCCGCAGACATTCCACAGGCGCCACGTGGAAGAGAATCCCTAAGTTAAAACCAGTCGCCCCGCCCCCACCAGAAAGCCCTCCCCATTCCTAGACAGAAGACTGGGAATGCGTTGGCACTCTGCCAAGTCAGAACCAAACATTCAAAGTGCAAAGCGGGTGGGGTGGGGGGACTCCGAGCCCAAAGGTCAGAGTTAAGAGCACAGGCTCCCAGGCAGGTCCCGTCCACTCCCTGTGTCAGACTCCACCAGGCCTGCAGCTCCCACGGCTCACCTTCCGGCCCCATCCTCCCTCAGCTCTGCCTCCAGCCCCGGGCACACAGGCCCCAGGCTCCGTCTCCGAGGAGGGGGAGGGAGCCAGACGCCAGAGCGAGGCGCTGGGAAAGTGACTGCCCATCTCATCTCCATCTCCATCTCCATCAGAGGCAGGAGGCCTGCCACCCACTGCCTTCTCTCTGGCTCCCCGGCTCCCAGTCCCCCGACACCCCTGGAGCAGCAGGAAATCGGGCTGGTGCTTAGCACCCTCACCTGCCCTCTTCCCAGTGGGGATACATGCAAAACGGCACTCATTCCTTCAAATATCTGTAACGGCACTCAGGACGGAGCGAGTCCTCAGCCTGCAGCTGGCTGAGCCTGAGGTGGGAGGGGTGCAGCCTGCAGGTTCTAGTCTGCGTGGTCACCCGCTGTCTCAGCCAGTGCACAGGGAGCCAGGAGCTCCAAGGGACCCCGGGAGCAGGCAGAGGGAGGCCCCGCCCACTCTGCAGCACCTGCCCGCCTGCCTGCAGTGGCGTGTCTGGCGTGCCGGTGGCGTGTCCGGCGTGCCATGGCGTGTGCGTGGCGTGCCGGCGGGGAGCTCACCTTGGAGGAGCCCTTGGTGGAGCAGTAGAGCCCCGAGCGGCGCAGGCACAGGTACATCTTCTTCCAGGACTTCCGCCCCAGCTCCTTCACCTGCAGGAAGCCCTGGATCTCGGGGCAGCTGCTGGTGTTCAGGAAGTTCTGTCAAAGGCGGATGTGGAGTCAGGGGATCGGGTACGGTTACAGAGGCGCCATCAGCTTCTGGCATCCTAACGCCCTCTGAACGACTGAAGCACTGTTTCTGAGTTTTCAAATGATAAACTCCCTCTTCAAATCCTCACCGTTCTGTCCGACTGGCGTGGACGGCCAGCGTCCGCGTTTACGTGGACCTTGACTGCAGCTAGAGCATAGGCCCCGTTTCCTGTGTTCCAGCCTCCGCCAGGTCTGCCAACAGCCCCCCCATGCCAGCACCAGCGGGAAGTGCCCGCCTTCACTCCCTGAGGGCCCGCGCGCATCTGCACACCAGCTCTCCCCGGACCCCTGGGCGACAGCCCGGGCCCAGTGACCTCCTCCCGAGGGAGGCCCAGCCGCTGGGGTGCGGCCGGGAGGGACCGGACTGAGCGGGGACACGTGGACAGTTTGGGTGCACCTGGGCCAACCCTCCTGGAGCCACTTCAGATCAGGCGGTAAAGCAGCCATCAGCCTCTGGGCCTTGCTGTGCTGGGGCCATGGGGCCTGGGAGAGGCCTGCAAAGGGCTCCCAGGCTCTGAGGCTCCTCTCAGGGGCTGAGACGCCGGTGGTGACCAACCAGCAGAAAAAGAGGGCTAGGGGCTGCATCCCCGCTCCCCTCCCCTGGCTCCTTTTACACTGGGTGGGGCGGCAGCAGGGCTGCCTGCATGAACAGTTCCCTGGCACGTGCACGCTGCACATGCATTTAGGGGCAGCAGTGTCCCCTCTTCTGCTCCCGCCTTCCCTGGAGCAGCACAAGCCTCCTGAGGCAGTGCCCCCCCCCCCCCCCCCCCACTGCAGGGGAGCGGAGGCCCCGTTTCTAGGCCTGTAGGCCCGCGCTTTACCAAGCAGGACCCTTAGCCGAGCATGCCAGGGGCTCCGTGATGGGCTGAGAGCCCTCGGCCTCCCTCCTGCCTTGCCCCCTCCGAGCCACAGCAAGTGTCCTGCCCCAGGGCCTTTTCACGCTGGAGGAGCTGCCTCCAGCGGATTGCCCAGGTCAGCATGTGTTCTCTAAACTCCATTAAGAACTGAGGCTGATCCATGATTAAGAATGAAATTGCTCCAAGTTTTTGCGAGGCTGTGGCAGCTCCAGGGAAGACTCCGGTCTGGGACCCTGAGGCCCACTGGCCCTGTACCTGCAGCATCTGGTTCTGACCCCCGTTGGACTGCTGGCACCAGGTGACCATCTGGTCCGGGAAGAAGTTCTGAGGAGCGGAGACAGACACGCGCCGTCGGTGTGAGGCGGGGTGTGCAGGGGGTGGCCCTGCCCTGTGCACGCCTCTGTCCCTGGCACGCGGAGCGCCTAATGCTGTGCCTGCCGGGCCGCACAGGAGTGTGCGCTCACGCCTCGGGGGCACCGACCAGGTCACGGCATGAGCCACGCCACTCCGGAAGCTTGGAGAGGAGTGGCCAGCATGCACAGCCTGTTTGGGGGGCACCATTTCTTACTTCTGCGTGAAGAGCAATGAAGCTCCGGAGCCCCCTCTGCACACTGCGCAGGCCCAAGGCCTGTCCTGGCATTTCACCAGACAAGCACTACCCCCTCATGCCCCCAAAACAGAAAAGCCAAGACGCAGCAGGAGACCAGTCAGCACGCCTGGATAGTAACTTCCCCACTCGCCCTTCCCAGACCACCACAAGGCGACATCTGCTCCTTGGGGGAGTAAGCTCTCATTCTGCTGAGTCTCGGGCCAACCTGCTCAGGCAGAGCCCGCGCTCCTAATCCCCCCCTGCGGGGAAGGCGTCGAGGGAAGGGCTTCGCCCCCCCGCAGCCCAGGCCCGCCCGCTGCCCGCTGCCCGCTGCCCCGGGTCCCCGATGCTCTGCTCTGTTCCCGTGAAACCCCGAGTTCCAGCCCAGGCTGAGCAGGCGGGACTCACGTTGGGGTTCTTGAAGAACTCGTATTTGCCATAATTCTTCCTGAACAGAAACTTGCTCTCGCCAGCCATGGTGCTGTCCACCTGGGCCACCAGCTCGTGGTCTTCCACACAGCGCTCTGGGGAGAATCGTCTCGGTGAGGAGGAGGGGGGCCACGCAGGGCCGGCCCCCTGCCTCGGACAAGGCGGGCGAGCGCGGAGGTGCCGGAGCTCCACGCCCATCCCCCTCGGAGCCCTGCTGCGTGCGGGGGTGAGACATGGACGGGGCTTCCGCTCTGGGCGGCGTGGACGCCGAGTGAGGGAGAGGCACCCCCTCCCGGCAGAGGCTGGGCCTCGGGCAGAGGTGCCCGCTCTGGCTGAGCATCAGCCACCACAGCTGGCGCCACGCACAGACAGTAGAGCACGGCCCAGGGCGTGTGTGGGGGAGAGGGCACGGGAGGGAGAGGGGACACGTGGGGGGAGAGAGAAGAGGCAGGGACACGGCGCTGTGCAGCTGGTGGGGGGTGTGGCTGCATGCTGCCCTTACCGATCCCCAGGTGAGGGTGGTACTCCACCAGGGACCAGGTGTTGTCATCCACGCAGTGAGTGCGGTACACCAGCAGCTGGCACAGGTCCCGGGACTTCATGTCCACTGGAATCTCCACCACTTTGCATGTCCCGTCCTCACCGAAGATTTTAACATCCTGCAAAGACAGGGGCGCTCACAATGAGTGACTGGGCATCTGCCTGTTGGTCTTGTTTTCACTGTTAAGACTTTTATCATCCAAACTTCTGGCGAAGGAAAGCTAACGCCACAGAGCGTGTCTCTGTCTAGGAGCCCGTGTCAGGTGCTGCAGCCCTGGAGCCACCACGGCAACGGCTGTTTCTGAAGAGACAGAGCAGGCCGTCTAGAAAAGCTAAGTCTGTTTTTAAGTGAGGTACAGAAAAGGAAAAGGAAACTTAAAAGGTGGATTTAAAAAATATATATATTTTATTGATTTTACACAGAGGGGAATTGAGAGGGACAGAGTTAGAAACATCGATGAGAGAGAAACATCGACCAGCTGCCTCTTGCACCCCCCCCCACTGGGGATGTGCCCGCAACCAAGGCACATGCCCTTGACCGGAATCAAACCCGGGACCTTCCAGTCCGCAGGCCGACGCTCTATCCACTGAGCCACACCGGTCCCGGCAGAAGGTGGATTTTTAAGAAATAAAAACTGAACAAAATAAAACAGAAAAAGTAAGGCCCGAGGTGCTCTGACATACGTATAACTGTCCAGCCCAGCAGCTTGTCCGTGGAGGGTCGCCCGGCTCCTGCCCACCACCTCCCCTGCCCCCTGGCCTCGTCACCCCTGCCCCGAGAGCCAGGAGCCCGACAGGCACTCTTGGTGTGCCCGGGACACTGAGGACAGACCACGGCCAGGCGGAGGGACAAGGGCTTCCCCGGTGCCCTCGTGAAGCAGGATGCGCGCCAAGGACGCCGGTGGCCCGAGTGAGGCACTTCACGGTGCAGCCAATTGAAAAAGCAGATGCCGCCGCCGCAGAATCCCTGCTCCTGTGCTCCACTGCCCTTGCTGCCCGGGGCCCAGCACACCCGCCCCCACCTTCTCACACCTCATGTCCATTAAGGCTTAGGAACAAGCTGATATCGATTAGTATCGATACACTGACATGTGAAACACTGAAAAGAAGGGTGTAGTAGAACAGTCACAAACGCTTTGGCCTCATCCCCTGCAAATGACGGGCAAGCCCCGTGCTCTGGTGACTGCCCAAAGCCATCCTGACCAAGGGCCCCAGGGGAGACGGGAGGCTGGGAATGTACTCTGTCCAGCAGCACACCCTCAGCCTCTCGGGGAACTTGAGCTGCTGAAAAAAATCTCCCCCCAGCAGCCTGGAAAGAGCAGCCAGAGGAACAAGACGGCATTTTAATACTTGCTGCCTCCTGAAAGGGAGCCTGTCCCTGGCCTCCCCCACCGCCTGTGGGCTGGGCGCTCTGCCGGCCCACCAGTCCTGGCCCTGGGGAGCGGGGGCAGGCTGTCTCCGGGCTCCTGGGCTTAGTCCTCCAGGTGGTAAATCAAGCCACCTGGGCAGCCAATCAGGTCCCTCCCTGGGCCTCTGCACCCGCCCCCTGGCTCCCACTCCATGGAGGCTGAGGGGCCGCTCCCAGAGAACCCGAGCTCAGACCAGAACGCCGGGGCCCTGCACCGTCCGTCCGTCCGTCCGTCCGTCCGTCCGAGTGAGCACGGAGGGGCTCTGGGCCCTGCCCTTGGCCGAGTCTCTCAGAGACCGGCCCCTGCGCCTCGTGCCCCCGTGGCAGCTTCAGGTCCGGCCAGGGCTCTGCCCGGTCACCTTTCTCCCGCTTCCCTGGCCCCAGAGCGCGCTTTGCCTGGCGTTTACTTCTACGACAGGCTTCTGGCAGGAGAGGGCTGAGCGGGACCGAGGCCCACTGTCCCCCCCCACCGCTCCTGGCCAGGAAGGAGTTAAGCTCACTCAGCCCTGAACTCCGAGGGGCCGGGGGGCCACCCTGCAGCCTGCTACCTCTCAGCCACCCCCCATTTCAGAAACCCGGGGGCCCTGGGGCAGGGCTGTGGAGCCTGCTTTCAACTCACATTAACTTTCAAAGGAATTCACCATCTTCTTCCAGAAGCTACATTTCACTTAGCGGGACTTACACTTTTATAAAACACATTACGTATTCAAACACAGCTGACAGGATGGACTCTATAAAAATAAAACTTTTAAAATGAAGAAAATACCTCTTAGGACTCTACGTAAAAACTTTTTTTTAAAACTGCCTTCACAAAATAAATAAATAAATAAATAAGTAAAACTGCCTTCACATAAAAGAAAAACAAGTTAAAAAATGCAAACAAGGTCATATAATTCCTTACTGTGTAATAATTAATAATGTGCTAACTGTATTACAGGCCACGCCTCTACGCAGATCATCTTTTCAAATACAAAACCAGCGCGTTCCTAATTTCCCTCTTTCCTAACTTCCTATGAGAATCATCTGTGATTACAACGAATGCTATTTTTTCTCCAAATTCAAATAATGCTGAAGTGTGGTTGCTGCTAGGAGCCCTTTATCACTTTTCCTGCCCAAACTGGCCCGGGGGCTTTTTACCTCTCCCCCCCCCCCCCCCCCCCCACACACACACACACACTCTCCTCCAGCTCTCCTGACCCCCTGCTGGGCCAGGCCACCGCGGTCTATATATAGTCTGGGTATTAAAGCTGAGACGTGCTCTGTCACAGGGCCATGTCCACTGATTCCCAGAGCGGGCTGGGCTGGGACCGCCAGGGGCCGGGGGGCGGGCCTGCTGCGGTCTGTGGCCGGACAGACAAAGGGACGCACGGTCCAGCCACAAGACCTGGACCCCGAGCAGCCTGCCCGGCCTCTGATGCAGGGCCCGGACGGGGTGGGCGCTGAGACAGGGTTTCTGACAACTACACAGACACACAGGAAATGCACGGGAGCAGGCGGCCACGGGCCACCATGCCTGCTGAAGCCACAAGTTCTAGAGGGAGCATGTGCCCCAGCCACAGGGGCTCATTGTGGAAGCAACCAGAATGGCCCGGGCTTCGGCGCCCAGCCGGGGAGGGCTGCTGGGGCCGGCTGCACCGCGAGGCTGCGCAGGGCGGCCCGGCACGGCTCTCGGCGAGCTGGGGCAGGTCTCGGCGGGGCGCCCTTTCCCCGGGGTGACTTGTCAGGGGAGCAGAGGCCCAGGTGATGTTGGGGGGGGGGTGGGGAAGACGAGGAGGGCAGACTCCCAGTGCCAGCCCGCCTCAGCGGCTGCCTGGCTGTGTGACCTCAGGCAGGTGACGGACGGACGGACCCGGACGGAGCCGGGCCTCCATGCCCTGGGGCTGCTGGGAGAGCCAGTAATGACTGGGAAGCACAGAGCTCCACGGGTGGGACCTGGGGAGGCTCCATGGGAACAGCTGCAGGAGCCGGGCTGAGTGACCCCGCCGCTCTGTGCCTCAGCCTGCTCATCTGTAAAATGGGACCCTGTGAGTAACAGTGGCTCATGATGTCAGCTGGGCCTAAGGACAGCCACTGTTTCCGCCCCCCCGGGGTGCACTCGAATGCAACTGGGGATACAAGGCAGGCACACGGGAGAGGCCTGGGCCTTCTGACTCTGCATCGGTCTGAATTCTGAGAACGCCAGTGCCTTGCTCGTAAGATGGAGCCGGGGCACGTCAGCGGGAAAAGCAGACGGGAACTCCGGCCTTCCCCCTGCCGTCACAGCGGCTAAGCCTTTCCCAACGAAAGGGATGTTAATAGGGCGCGTGATGTCACACAGTGCCTCCCCGGCCGGGGGGGGGCGGGGGGGTGACTGCTTCCCGCCCGCCTCCTGCTGGGCGTGGCGGGCTCCCTGGCGCGGAACCTTGAGCCCCAGGCGACGCACGCCGCCCTGCCAGGGTGCCGGGCTGCTTTTCAGACACTCCTCGCACAGAGCGAGAGGCAGGAGTACGTGTGTGCAAATGGAGAGACAGGAACTTGGTAACAATCAGGGCCGAAGGCCCATGGTCTCCACAGCCCCACACTGCATCCTGGGAAGCCTGTTTTGTTTTGTCTCAGGGTCCCCAACAGGTGGACTCCCGCTTTAGGCCTGACACACCGAGCCTGTGAACCTCGGACCTCGGGGCTCCGGCCCAGGCCACCTGGCCAACACGGAAACGGGCTCTTGGCTCCTCGCCCCAGTGCCACCCAGCGCCGTGCAGATGGGCAGCTCTGGCGGAGAGCGGCCTGTGCGGGGAGCCGGGGAGGGCCTGGGAACGGCTGCGCAGACACCGAGGAGCTGGGAGCGCCCGGCCAGCTCTCAGCCTTCCTTCTCATCCCCTCCGAGGGAGGATGTGAGCCGGACCCCGTCACTCGGAGCCTCTAGTAAAACTGGGTACAGATGCTTATGGAGGAGCCTACCTGGGACCTAGCAGCCAGGAGGGGACCCCGGAGGGGCTGGCGGGGGCAGGAGGCTGACTTCCAGGGGGTAGGGGCAGCTGAGGGAACTTGAAGAGCATCAGCTGCGCCTGGCAGGGGGAAGGGAGGGGCCGCTGGGACTGCCAGCCATGCCAGGGCCCAGTGTGCCCTGCAGGCAGCTGTCGCTACCCCCCCCCCCCCCCCCCCCGATGAGGTAAGGAAATCTGGGAGGCAGAATGGCTTTCCGGTCCAGGAGATGACCCATGGGGGCCACAATCGGCTGCTGGCCCCTCTTCCTGCCAAGATGTTCACATGGGACTCACCCCGCCAAGAGGGACCCCGGCTTCCCAGGACACGCCAGGTGGCTCACCCTAGGGTGCCCTGGAGGCCCAAACGGGGCAGGCCTAGCACGTGTGGGAAAAAGTAAATTTACGTCAAACCGAGCAAACCAGGCTCAGGCTAGCTGGCTTTGGTGAGGAAATGGTGTTCCACTGGTGCTTCCACGTCAGCAGTGCTGCTGCGAGACGTGAGGCCTGAAGGGGAGCTGCTCCCGTGGGCACGTGGCTCTGATCACAATCGCCCTCCTGCCCGGCCTCCTGGCTCCGACCGGCTCTAAAGAAAGAGCCACCTTACCGCCTCCTCCCCGCAAGGCTCTGTGAGAATGAAAGCAGGGAGTCTGCAAGTCCCTCCTGAAAAAGTTAAAGCTCTAAAAATAACTGATAAAGTACTTCTTGGAAGTCAGCCACGGCTCCAGAGTCCCTGGGCGGCTGCCCCGGAGGAACGAGGCTCACCACCAGGGCGGCGACAGGGCCCCAGCGGGGGAGGCCCGCCGGCCTCTGCCTGCCCGTCCCCACCAGGGGGGCTTGCTTGGAAGAAGCAATTCTGACCCGTTCGCCTGTATCTTTAAACTTTCCCAGAAGGGCTGTGTGCGGCGTGCTGTGTGACAACAGCGGTTCATAAAGGTGTTCTACAGGAAACGGGAGCAGCGCGTCCTGAAAACCTCCCTGGGGCCCGAGGGGAGGAGCAGGCCCCTCCACCTCCCCCGCGGAGCTGAGTGCAGGGTGCGGCCGCCCTCCAGGCCTCAGCTTGCTCACAGGGGCACAAGTGCCACCCCAGCTAGTCTGCAAGGTTCTCTCAAGGGCTCCTAGTGGGGTCCCCGCCAAGCACGGGCAATGCCCTCTAAACTTGGGGTCCCCACCCAGCCCGAGGGCCTTCCCAGTGGCACACGCGGCAGGAGGGGCAGCAAGGGCGCCTGTGGGTGTGGGCCCGAGTGCTAGGCGAGGCTGTGCTCACCCCCCCGCCCCCAGCTATCCAGAGTGAGCGGACGTGCGAGGGGCGAGGGGCTCAGCCCTGCCTGCTGGCTCACTGGCAGCTGCTGCCATCGGGCAGGCTCGGGGTGGGGCTGCTGCAGCTGCTGCTGAGAACTTGCCCGGGGCCAGCCCCTGAAGGAGGGGGCAGGCTGCAGAGTCCCCGGGGCTGGAGCTGGGGCTCTGGTGCAGCTGCCTGGGCTCGCCAAGCCAGGGCTTCTCACAAAGAAGGGAGAGGCAGGGGCGCAGGGTCCCCCCGAGATGCTAAGGAAAAGAAACCGTCTTGATTGAACCAACTCCTCAGAGAGTTAGTAACTAAACGTTCCATTTACATATTGTAATCTTAAAAGCCAACAAAAATGGTTTATATTCTTTCTCTAGAAAATCGTCCAGGGAAGCCACATGACTGGCTGTGGTGGCCAAAAAGCGAGGCAGGATTTCAGTGATCCCTCCCTCCAAATTCCAGAGGAGAGGGGGGCGGGCCGCGCAGCTGCAGCAGCTGCTCCCAGCAGGGCCACGTGTGCAGGCCGCAGCCTGGAGGTGTGGAGGGAGGCCCACGGCTTGGAGAGGGCTGGGCGGGGAGAACAGGGGAGCGAGGGCGAGCGGGGGCCCGGGAGGGGGTGCAGCGCAGCACGCACTGACTGAGTCATCCCCTGGCCCTCGGACTCCGGGCCCCTGCAGGGTGGGGCCTGGGGTGGTGAGGAAGGGGCAGCTGTCCACCCGTCACTCACGGGAGCAGGCAGCAAGGGGAAGGCAGGAGCGGGAGCCAGCTGCGGGGGGGAGCGGAGAGGGTTTTGTGTTCTGAAATGGCAGGGACATGCTGATGTGTCTCGGGCTGACCCTGGCTCTGGGACGCCATCATGACCATTCCGGGACACAGCTGCTCCTGTCCTGTGGGAGCCCGCGCCCTGCTCTCCGGGATCCTGGCAGACACAACCCCGTGACTCTGCCGAGTGTCCAAACATGGGGAGAGCAGGCACCCTGCTCCCCCACTCAGGGCCCCCAGTGGCCCCCAGCTCCCGGGCTCAGCTTCAGTGGCCCCTGGTTCCAATGGCTCTGACCCCGAAGGCACCAGGAAGGCGGTGGGCACACTCTGCAGGGGCTAAGAACAGAGGGCTGGGGGCCTGGCATGAGGGCGGGAGGGGGGGGCACCGAGGAAGGAGGACAGTCTGGCTCCAGGATGGGCCACGGAGGCCCCAACCGGGGTGAGGCAGGGCGTCGCCTCCACACGCACTCGCTGGGAAGTGACCTGTACTTGGCAGCCAAGGGCAGTTTTTCTCGCCAAAGATGGTCTGACGTCGAGGCCCATTCATTAAACCTTCAAGCCTCGGGAGACCCGATTTTGCTCGTTAGTAAATGCCTGTCAAAGCCCTACGCAAGGCAATTAATTCACTTCCAGAAAATTAATTTTTAAAATTAAGCAGAGAGAGAGGAGCTGATTTGGAGCGAAGACAGTATTCATGCCCTATTAATAATGGGGTTAACATATGTGACTAATTGTGTTTACAAAACAAGCGGGGAACTTGCTGCCACAAGTCACCGCGGGGCTGCACGAGGCCTCTGGCTGGAGACCCACCGACCACGCGGCCGAAGCCGACAGGGCACGGCTCGCCCGCTCCAGAAACCTGGGGTCCCCGTGCGTCCCTCTCCACCTCCCACCTCCTGTCCGCCAGGCCGCTCGCCCCCTCAAGGTGTCTCCTGCCTCCTCCGAGTGTGGCTGTCCCTGCCGCCGGGCACCAAAACCAC
Organism: Pipistrellus hanaki; assembly: GCF_964339955.1. Lineage (NCBI taxonomy): Eukaryota > Metazoa > Chordata > Mammalia > Chiroptera > Vespertilionidae > Pipistrellus > Pipistrellus hanaki. Next base: position 1,287,346 of record NC_140512.1, read on the forward strand.
ACTACACCCTGCTGGGACACGTTTCTCTCCCACCATGTCACGTCTGTGAGCCCCTGGCCCACTCCCAGACGTGGGGCCGCCTCCCTGTGGATGTGGAGGGGACCCTGGTTCCAGACCATGGAGCCCGGCTGCCCTGTCTCCTGCCCAATCCACTTCCTCCCCATTGCAGCCAAGAGGGCCTCCCGTTTCCTGCAGCCACCCCAGCCCCGGACACAAGCACGGGCCCTGACTGCTGAGGGAGGAAGCCCAGCCCCAGCGGCGTGGGGGCCGGGCGCTGCGGGGCTGGCTGGGCATCCCCGCCCCAGCACCGGCGGCCTTCCCGGGGCCCCCGGCCTCCGTCAGGGAGACGGCCCTGGCAGGGCCTGGGCCTGCAGGCTGGGCCCTGGAGTGGTGCCCAGGCTGCGTGCTCGGACTCTGTGTGCAGAGGCAGGACGTCAAAGGCCCCTTCTTCCCTCAGGCGCGTGGCAGAGGAGGAGCCCGCCTCCTTGCCCATCACAGTCCCAGGGGGGCTGGAACCCATGCCGCTGCCCACCACGGCCCACGGCGCCACCGCTCTCCGCCAGATCAGTTCGAACCCAGAGCGCAGAGCATCCCTCCCTCCGAGGAGCACTACTTGCAGCCGGCTCCCTGCCTGCCGGTCTCCAGAGCCAGAGGCGTCTGTGCGACAGAAACACAGACACCAACACGATGTTCTCATGGGCAACTAGGGCCGATCCAGGGAAAGCAGCAGGCAAGGTTCCTGGTTCCCCATTCTGCTTCGAGCTGGACAGCGTGGGCGGAGGCCATGGGCCTGCCGGCGCTGGGGAGCCAGAGCATCTCTGCACAGCTGTACTCTAGGACGAGCAACTTGGTCAGCAGCCTCAGTGACCAGCCCACAGACAGCTTGTCTAGAGCTTATCTGAAGCAGGAGTCCCCAGGGAGGCAGACGTCCCGCGTGGACTGGAGGCATGTGACAGAGGGCCAGGCCTGGCAGCTCTGGCCCCACACGGGCCTTACCTCACCCTCTAAGTCAGGGGTCCTCAAACTTTTTAAAGTGGGGGCCAGATTACGGTCCCTCAGAGAGCTGGAGGGCCGGACTATATGAACTACTAATTCCTACTGTAACACCTCAGCTGTGCTCACTGCCCAAAAAACCTGGCGGGCAGGATCAGACTCCCCTGGGGGCTGCATGTGGCCCGCGGGCCGTAGTTTGAAGACCCCTGCTCTAAGTGCTGATGGGAGGACAACGCGGCCCGTTGGGGTCAGAGCTCGCAGCCGGCGAGCATCAGGAGAAACGCCTCCGCACAGCGCGCCTGCCCCTGCCTCGCAGACAGAGGGCTTTCGGGGCGCAGGGACTGGGGTGCATCAGCCTTCACGGCAAACGTGGCAAAGTCCCAAGAGAGCAGAAGGGGATGATTCTAGCAGAAAAGGCAAAGGGACTTCTGAAACACTGCTGCTGAAAAGAAAGAACCTCAGGGCCCAGTTAAAACCAGAGGCTCTGGAGCCTGAAGTCAGGACACACCCCAAATCAAACACCCACACTGGGTCACATCAACCCCACCATTCACACCCGGTCCCATCCAACTTCCACTAAATTAGAGCTGGGCCTCAGTTCCCCTGCTGCAGAGAGAGAACACTATACCTACCTCTTAGGTTGTGCTGAGAAACAAACATATGAACAAATAGAGAATAAGCCACTTAGAACAGGGCCTGGCAGAGAGCCCTCGGTGACAGTTAGGTGCACCTGAGGTCAGGGTAGTTTGTCATCCTTATTCCCCCCGCCCCCCAACACGCACACACAGAACATCCTGGGCCTCCCTCCGAGCCTGGGACCCAACCTGGCCCAGGCCCTGCCAATCAGAAGGGACAGAGCTGCCAGCCCATCGCGGACGAGCGGGTTACTGGTGCCTTGGTCTTGGGCACGTGACTGGCACTCTCTGCCTCGGCTTCCTCCCTGGGAGACGAAGGTGCACAGTTCGCTCGGCACAGGCTACGTCAGCGGAGAAAGTACTGGCTCGGGAAGGTGGCTGTCTCCCTTGGGCCAAGGAACACCCTTCCCGGAGCAGATCACATTCCATCAGGGCTGTTCCCTGAACACTGACGGGCGGGGCCCGAGAGCCCAGCGCGGAACCCCTCGTCGGCCCACCAGGACCGGGCCCCAGATCACGTGGTGGTGGAACGGTTCAGAAAGCTAAAACTCACTCTTCAGAAACAAACCGCTGTCATTTTAAAAGTCGTTTGTATGAGGCTCCTTCTAAAACACACATACATCGTTGACTTAATAAACGAAACAGTGGGCAACACGTTAAGAAGTCTCCCAAGGCAACAAGCAAACCTGCCCGAGGAAAAGGGCTGAGCGGCTCCCAGTGCCTCTCCCTCTTCCCGGGAAGGAGCCCCCGCCTGCACGGCCAGCAGCCTCGCCCAGCGCGGGCCCACTCACCTTCTTCGCCGGAGGCTGGCTGGGAATCAGCAGCGGGCCGGGGCCCGAGGCCGAGGCCGAGGCCGAAGCAGAGCCCGCGCCCGCGCCCGCGCCCGCGCCCGCCTGCTGCCCAGAGGGGCCGTCCTTCTTGCCGAGCTCCGGGAAAGGGTTGGGGATGGCCGGCAGCGACGAGGTTTTCAGCTGCTGGTCCTCCTCCTGCAGGCGCCTGGGGGGAGAGCGAGCATGGTTAGAAGCTGCCGCCGACATGCCCGGCAGTCCCACTCCTGGGGAGACACGCAGACACAGCGGCACTCGGAGAGTAAGTAAATTCGGGGAGGTCACGACAGGACTATTCACAACAGTCAGAGGCAGAAGCAGCCTGCGTGTCCATCGATGCATGAATAGATGGCAACACGGGCCCGTCCATAGAAAGGGGAAGTTATTCAGTCTCGGAAAGGGACAACATTCTGACACATGCTGACTTGGATGAGCCTGGAGGACACTTTGCTAACTGAAAGAAGCCAGTCACAAAAAGAGGAATCCTGTGTGAGCTCCCTCCTCGGCAAACTCGGAGACAGGAGGTGGAAAGCGGGTGCTGAGCCGGGGGGGCAGACGGGGCACTCGTGCTGCATGGGGACAGATTGATTCTGCAGGATGACCAGGTCTGGAGGCCGGCTGAATGACAATGTAAAGGTGTGCAGCACTGGAACTGTACCCTTAAAAATGCTCCAGATGGCAGAGCTTAGGTCATGTGTATTTTGCCACAATTGAACGTTTTGGAAAAGCTACCATCTCAGACTCAGAGTGAGAAGCACTGGGCACACGCCTGTGGCAGGCGAAGCCGCCAGCACTTGTGTTCCAGGAAGACCTGCCATGCGGAGAGGTTTTGTGAATAAGGGCATTTTCACGAGCACAACTACTTTCCGATGACCTTGAATGAGCACTTCCCTGACCCAACGCGAGCCTTCTAAGAGACTTCCTGCCTCCTCCCCTGAATGCGCATTACACAAAGAGGCTGCTGATACCGAGCTAATTGGGAGGAAAGGCTGCACGTGGCGGTCCCCCTGCAGCACAAAGGCCCGTCCGCGCTGTCCCAGCACTGCCCGGCTGCACCCACTCGCACACCGGGAGCCACTTCCTCATCGTGCTGCGCCGCCCTCTGCTTGGCGTCTCTCCAGAGCTCCCTCCTCCCAGCAACACAAACCTCACTTGTCATACAACCAAGCAAAACATACACAGATGATGAATCAGATGCAATTAGGAAAACAGCAGAAAAACCAAGTTCAAAGTGAAAGCGAAAACAGTGCGAAGTGCCCTGTGCTTCCTCTCCCTGGGGATCCTGCTGGCAGCTGCCGCCCACAGGCACAGGGGTCTGCCGGGAGGGGCCCGCTGTCTGTCCCTGTCCCTGTCCCTGCGGGCACTCCCACTCCTCTCTGCACAGACCTCGAGGGGATGCTGTCTTCGCGTCACTTTCTCTCTGATTTTACACTGTGGCTGAATGAATGGTCCGTTCGCCTTCTTGTGTGTGTGTGTGGGCGGGGGGGAGCGGTGCCCAGGACATGAACAAACACTGGGACCCTTTCACAGGTGCCCCGGGCTCTACGGGCCCCGGCAGGGATGCCCACGCCCAACGTGCGTGCTGCCACGGTACCAGGGAGCCCAGCGCCTGGAAGACGTGACGGCCTCTCACCGACACCCTGCCAGCGGGTTCGTTTCCCTGCGAACCGGCATCGCTCTCCCTGGAACAGCTTCCGCCTGGGCACACGTCTAGCTGTCACGTGTCCCTGGCCCGGACACGCCTGCCTGCGGTGTCTCCCTGCCCAGACCTGGAACCCGGGGCCCAAAAACGTGACCGAGTGTTTTGACTCCTGGTAGGAGATGCTGACGTCCTAACGCTCCAGTTGTTCACAAAACCTCCTCTTTAGTAGGCTTTCCTGAGCATTTAAAAAAATCCTGTGTGTCTGAAGGCAGTAAAAATTCTGCGTGTGGTATTTTAAAGATGGACTGATGTTACCATTCATCTGTGCAAGCCCACAGCACGTCCACCACCAGCAGGGAACCCTGACGGGTAAGAGGGACTTTGGGTGATGATGACGTGTTAAGGCAGATTCATTGATTATAACAAATATTAACAATACCTCTGCTGGGGATGTTGACGATTGGGGAGGGGAGTGTACAGGAAATCTCTGTATCTTCCTCTGAATTTTGTTAGGAACCTAAAACTGAATTTAAAAATAAAATCTTAAAAAACAAACAAATAAACAAAACATTTCCTTAATGAAAAAGGCTGGATAAATAAGGTCCCATGTTATAGGGTTCCACGTATGTGGAATGTCCAGACTAGATGACCCCACAGCAAGGCTGCAGAGGGCGGTGGCGGGGCTGCTGACGGGCGCACTCCCTGTGAGGACGGAAATGTCCCGGAGCCAGAGTGAGGTCCCTGGACACGCTGGGAGTGTACTCGATGTCCCTGAGTTATGAGCTTCAAAGTGGTTCCTTCCATGTCATGTGAGTTCCACCTCTATCAGTGATGTTTACTAGTGGACTTTACAGCAGGTCACCAATACTGTCCAGAGCTAAGCTAAGGGGCATCACAGAGGCTGAGAGACCCAGGTGGGAGGTGCAGAGAGGACAGCCCCCCGCCCCGCCCCGCCACAGGAGGCCCGTGGGGACCAAGCACACAAGCAGGGGCCGTGGGGACCGAGCAGACACCGGGTGAAGTGTCCGGAGATGGAGCGGACACTCGGGGGCCGGGGTGTGAAGACCGAGCAGACAAACTGGGGGCCATGGAGAAGCAGCTGACCCTGGGGTGGGGGGGTGCAAGAGATGGAGCAGACACGGGGTGGGGGGGGGGGGGGATGGAGAGAGCGGGGAGACAGAGCAGACAGGCTGGGTCCCACACACGCCCTCTGTTCCACCGCAGCCCACTCCGCCCTCAGGGCCCGGACGCCTGGCCCTGGGGGAAGCCCCCCTCTCCTCCACAATGCGGGGGACAAGCTCCTGGGGCGAGTCAGCGAGGACCCTGACCCGGGTCCCAGGCCGCTGCTCGCTGCGTCTCCACCGCTCAGGGCCCTCGGCCCGGGTTTGCATCCGGGCTCCCCACGCGGAACCGAGGGCTGAGTCACTTCCCCGGCCGTGGTTTCCTCACCTGGGCTCTGAGGGCCACGCCACGCCCCTCGCAGACCCGTGGAGACCTACACCCCTGAGAAATAGGACCCCACACTTACACGCCGGAAGTGACCTGCATGCACCGGACCGGAAACGCAGGACATGCACAGGAAGCACAGAGCACACAAAGCAGGGCAAGCACCGGAAGTGGGGGCACGCACAGGAAGCACAGGTACGCACAGGAAGTGCTCGCACTGTACCGGAAGTGCGTACACACGCAAGGGGGGCACGTACAGGACATGCAGGGCACGCACAGGAAGCATTGGCACCCCTGGAAGAGCAGGGGACGCACAGGAGGCTGAGCACGCACAGGAAGAGTTCCGGCAGCGCACCGGAAGCAGGCAGCCAAGGCGGGAGCACGCACAGGAAGCGCTGGGCACGCACAGGAAGTGCTCGGCACTGTACCGAAGCCCAGGCACGAAGGGAGGCACCTGCAGGAAGTGCAGGGCACACACAGGAAGCGTTCGGCTGACCCTCTCGCAAAAGGAATGTTTGTGATCCTGTACCCGTTACCCCACCTTTTCAGTGTGCAACACAGTCCTTCGGACTCGGCTCTCCCCTCACCATGCCCCTGGGCCGCGCTCATCATGCAGGCCCTGTGCCCGTGGCCGCCCTCCCCCCGCGCCTGCGGCCACCACCCGCTCTGCCGCTGCCCCTGCGCCGGGATATGTAGGCTCCGCCTAGAAGTGGAGTCATGCGGGGCCTGCCCTGGGGAGGCCCGTCCCTGCTGCCTGTCCGAGGAGGGGGAAGGAGGTGTGTGTGTGCCTACAACGAGTGTCATCCACCGGAAAGAGGGAGGGACTCCTGCCACCCGGGAGCCGCGCCACTGCTCGCAAACCTCGCCCCCATTCCTGGACTCCCCCACTCAGAGACCTACCGTCTTCCGCACGGAACTCTCCTCCGGCCCTCCCTCCAGCCCAGAATTTCCAGAGGCTCCTCCACTCACTCCCTGGGAAATTCGTCACATGTCTGAGGTGGCACCATTCCGGCAAGCGCCCGGGGGATGCCACTGCCCCTGGTCCTGGACCCTGCTCTGGGCCGCCAGGCCTCGGATACCTCCATTGACTGCCCGGCCACTTCGTCCTTTCCAGAGCATTCTCCTCCGACAACTTCCTTGACATCCCCCCACTGAGCCCCGTGCCTGGCTCAGAGCAGGTGCTCAGTATGTCATCTAAGCTGAACCAGGTACCAAGCCCCGCCCAGTGCAGTCACGCTACACGGGGAAGAGGCTTGTATCTGCCACAGGTCTCACAAGGCCGCCCGTCACCCCGTAAGCAGCAGAGAGCAGCAGCTCTGCCCCACGCGATCCCCGCACGGCCCGGGCTCCCACCTGACAGCCAGGATGTGCATGGGCTGGGAGCGCTGCACCTTCTGCTGTCCAGACGCCTGCGGCTCCGCGGCCCGTGCCCCTGCGGGTGGTGGCTGGCCACGGGTGTTCGGGCGCAGGGGCACCGTCTCGGTCTGCATGCTGCTGGATGAAGGGCACAGACTCTCCAAGGATGTATTCATATCATTCACCAGACCGTCAAGGTCGGGCTCATCTGGGCATTAAAAAGGCAAAGTGGAAAGAAACGTTAGTAGCAGTGAGGGGTCACGCCCGAACGTGCACCTTAGCGACCGGGTTCCAAGCATGGAAAACAGTCACTTGAGGTCACAGTAACAAAGCTGTGAAGTATTCGTTTCAGTAAGGGTTGATATCGATGGCGTTTATTAATATTGATATTCCAGAGGGAATTCAATAATCATAGTCCAACTTCACGTCCACCTGCCTGCACAGGAGACACCTTCCATCTGCATACCCATCGGGGTGGGTGGGCCACCATCACTGCCCAGCATGACCCCATGCCCTGGCCTCTGGGCCCGCTGGCCAGGTCACAGGTGGACGCGGAGCCCTAAGCAGGCCGGACAGAGTTCCCCCTTCCCTGAGAATCAAGCAGTCAGACAGGAACAGCAACACCAACAATGCCACTAGCCCTGGCCCCTGAGAGCCACCAAGAGGGCTGCCTGGTGGTCAGAGCCATGGCACACAGGCTCACTGTAATGCGGGCACCCCCAGCCGCCCCTCCTCTGCCCTCGACACGGCCTGAGAGCCAGAGGAAGTCTTCTCGGGAGAGAGCCTGTGGCCGACGCAGAGAGAGAAGCAGGGATGGCCAAAACCGGTTTGGCTCAGTGGATAGAGCGTCGGTCTGTAGACCGAAAGGTCCCAGGTTCAATTCCGGTCAAGGGCATGTGCCTTGGTTGAGGGCACATCCCCGGTGGGGGGGTGTGCAGGAGGCAGCTGGTCGATGTATCTCTCTCATCAAGTGTTTCTAACTCTCTCTCTTCCTCTCTGTGAAAAATCAGTAAAATATATTAAAGAGAGAGAGAAAGAGAGAGAGAAGCAGGGATGGCGCCTTCAACTCCACTGCGAAGACCAGAGAACGCCTGGCCGAGGGGCACTGGAGACTCAGTGCATCCTTAGGTGCCAGCCCGGCTAGAACTCGAACCAAGATATGGGTCACACCGCGGTCCTGGCAATGCTGCACGCCGCATTTCAACGTGGTTAGCCGAGTCAGTAGGCTGAGGGGAGCCGATGGCCGCCACCACGGGGGTGGACCCCTCTCATCAGCGGAAGGCCTTGAGAGAAAAGACTGATGTCCCCTCAGCACGAGGGAGTTCTGCCTTCCGACTTCCCTGCACTCCCTCCGGGTCTCCATCCTACAGCTTGTGGATCTGCAACTCCACAGCCATGTGAGCCCATTCCTTAAGCACCCCGCCCCCCACACTCACGTGTGACTGTGTATGTGGCACGTGTGTGTGACAGACGCACACCCCACTGTGCCGTCTCTCTGGAGAACCTGGCTAACCAGTGGTGAGGGAGGTGACCCAGCACCCTGAGATGGAGGAGATGGAGGAAATGGAGGACAGGGCCGGGAAGGGCGGGAGCTGGGCCTGGGATGGGAGTGGGCTCGGGCAGCTGTGCATGCCTGGCTGCTCCTGCTGGCAGCTGTGTCCGACATTCCGACCGCGTGGAATAATTGTGCTCCGGCCCGAGTTCGTTTCGCTCACTGTAACCCAATACGCTGCACTAACACGGACCCCATTTTTCCGAGTTTCCCAGACCTGTCACTTTTTAACAACTTGGTAAATAACAGCTGAGGGTGACTCCGAGGCAGCACATTGCTGGTCACGTATTCCGTCTCATTTGTTCCCCTAACGGCCCCATGTGACACCCGCTTAACAAACAAGGGGCCCAGAGCTCATGGCAGGAGACCCTCCGCCTCCCAGAGGACTGCCCCGCTGGTGCTGGCGGCGGCGAGCAGAGGGTCACAGGCTGGGGGGAGGGGGCTGACCCAGCCTTGCCCGGGGGCCTGGTCTCTGTTTTCCCACCGGGGAACCTGGGGAGAGGGCGGGGGCAGAGCTCCGGCAGAGCCGGCCACAGCAAACACTCAGCAGTTATTTATTAGCCCTGCCCATCCAGGCCTCCGAGGCAATCTAAAGGTGACTATTAACCTGGTGCCCCGGCTGCCCAACAGGCCCGGAGGAGCCCAGCAGCCTGCCAAGATCACACGAGCGCTAAGGAGCAGGCCTGGGTCTGGAAAACAAGTTTGGCAGCTCCCAACTGGAGCTCCCCAGGTGCATGCTCAATGAATGAGCTCACAGAACTCTCCAGAACCCTGGGCACTCCTGTCTCCTGCTCCCAGCACACAAGTCAGGTGCAAGGACAGGCCCCGAGGAGGACGGACAGAGGGACGGGAGGGGACAGACAGCACAGACAGTGGAGGCCTGGCCGGCAGGGGCTGCTGCCCCCGAGCAGAGGCCCCGTGCCCGTGCTGTGAGGAGGGCCGGGGGCCGGAGCTCTGGGCTGCAGGGGAGAGGGAGGTGGGACAGGACCCAGGGTCTGCCTCGGGGAAACCAGCTCACGGGCCCAGCGTCCCGGGCCGAGCGGGGAGACGGCGGCGCGGCTATGGTCAGGTTGTGAGCAGTCAAATATTAATCCCGGGGCCAGATATTAAGAGGACAAAAGTGCTAAATTAATAATTAATAATTACCACAGCATTAATATTTAATGCATCACATGGGAGGACACCCAAGTCAGCGGACAGAGCTATGCCCTGAGTCCTGGGGGCAGGGGCGGGTGGGAGGGGAGGGGAAGAGGGGTTGACAGAAACCCAGGACCTTGGAGGGTCCCCTTGTCCCTGCAGCCCTGTGTGTGTGTGTGTGTGGGAGGGGGGGGAAGGCCCAAGATGAGCTGTCAGCCATAAACCAAGGAAGCAACTCATGGTGATGGCTGAGCCCGAGGGCCAGCCTCAAAGCGGGAACAAGGCCTTGCACAGGTTCTGAGACCTCGGAGGGGGCTCCTCTTGGAGGAGAGGTGCCAGCTACACTGAAGCCCGCAGGCCAGGGTCCAGGAGAGGCCTGGAACGTGAAGCCACCCCTCAGGCCCTGCGCCCCGACTCCCCCTGCGGACCACTGAGGTTTCCCTCTGAACAGGCCTCTTGGGCACCGAGGGGGTGGGCACAGCGCTCCGTCATTACGAAGTGACCCGTGTGCGCCCGGCGGCACGCCGCAGCCTCGCCACGCCTGCTTACATGCAGGAGAAAGCCCGCCGGACACGGACACAAAGGCCGTTTTCATCGCTGTCACCGGCCGGGGGGAGGGGTCAGACAGGGGGACGGGCTGGCTGACCGATTTCTCCCAGGAAAAAAGTCTGAGCACTCGGGACTGTGCCCACCTCGTGCGGCGGCCGTCTCCGCCTTCCCCTCTGCGCCCAGCGGGCCCCTCCCTGCTCCCCGCTGCCTCGGGCTCCCTGGGGTCGGAGTAACTCTGACGATGTTCAAAGTATCAAAACGGTGAGCCCCTCCGCAGCGGGCGGGCAGCGCACACCTCGCACTGCCCCGGCCATCAGCACCTCCACCCACGCCCACCATGTGTCCGCACGCGTCCCATACGCCTCTGTCTTGCTCCTTAGAGCAAAAATAAACCTTTTTAAAGAATCTAAAACCCCCAAGAGCGGACCACCCTTCCAGAGCCCTGAGGGCCCGTTGGCGTGGAGTGTTCTGAGATAAAAGCAGAGTGATCCTCAGGTTTTGTTTAACCTCTGTTACGTTCTGCGGGGGACTGGCAGTGGAATCGTCCAAACTGGGATCTTAAAGGATCGGTTCCAAAGACCATATTTCTCCATCCTCTTTACGCTTCCCGCTGAGATATCCCCACGTGGCACCCGCTCCTCGCAGACCTCCCGCGGGCTCACACTCGGGGCTGATCGGCAATCACTCACATGTGATTGGGAGAAGCAGACAGGGGTGCTACCTGAATGCGGAGGGTCTGCTCTCTGCGTGCCCGACGCCCACGCTGGCCGTGGGGAGGCGCCGCGGGCGGGCGCGGAGGGGAAGGGAACATGGTTTTCTGACCCTCTCCCCTGCACACACGTTCCTCGGGTGTATTGACCGCACGAATATAGGTCACACCACACGGCGGTGAGTGGAGTTATTCATAGCTCCCCTCCTTCCTGGAATAGGCCGGCCTAAAACGGGCCGTCGACTTTTGTCCCAAATATCTAACTGAGCAGCTCATCTGACCTCAGCTCCCAAGTGCACCTCGCCGCCCTGTCCTCAGCACACCGAGGCCGCGGCTCTCCAAGGGGTGGACAGGCGGCGAAAATAGCTTAGGGTTGGCTCATGAGCTATCCTGGGTGCGTCTCCCCACCGACGGACGGAGCCAGGCTGAGGCTGTGCCCAGCCGGGCCGAGGCCCACCTCACCCCGCACGACACCTGCTGAGTCTGCAGCCTGCCTAGGCCCGCTCCCACTAGACAGCAGGCTGACTCCCCGCCCGGGCCACTGCGCCCCGCCGTCCGGCCGGAGCAGGGCTCCCTGCCTGTGTGTTCAGGACAAGGGGGAGCTGTGCGCCTGCAGGGACCCTCCCGGGTCGTCCCCTCTTCTGTCCCAGGCACCTCTCACTGGGGAGGCTGGGGGTGGCCTTGCTCACACAGCTAACACCCCCCCTGGGGGACAAGTAAGCAGATTCGCCCCCGAGGAGGAGCAGCTAGAAGGCGCTCGGAGGCTGTGAGAAGTAACATATGTATAACCTCCCTCCACGGCGTCTGCCCCTGGGTCCGCGGCTGTTCTGTCGAGAGAGGAGCCTCCTGTCCCCGAGCCTGCTCCTCGCCCCCCACCTGGGTGTGTGCCCACGAGAGCCCCGGGAGGCCAGGCTGGGGCAGGCTGCTCAGGGCCCCGGCACACGACAGGCCTCCTTGGGAGACTTAATCGCCAGCGGAGATGATGCCCGCTGTCCGTCTATGCGGCGAATTTCTACGTACCCTCCCAAGCGGGTTCAGCTCTAGCCAGCTTTCCCGGTGGTTAGAGCGTCAGCGCTCAGACCCGAAGGGTCAAAGGCACGCACCTGAGTTGCAAGCTCGTTACCCGGCCGGGGGGGGGGGGGGGGGGGGGGCGGGCAATGAGGGAGGCAGCCCACCGCGGTGTGTCTCCAGTCTTCCCCTCTTCCTTCCCTTCGCCCTAAAATCACTGGGCAAGTATCCTCGGGAGGCCCTGGCTGGTGTGACGCAGTGGTTCGAGCGTCGCCCCGGACCCAAGGGTCGCAGGCTTGATTCCTGACCTGGGACCGGGCGTGTGTGGGAGGCAAGCAACCGATGTGTGTCCCATGGATGTCTCTCTCTCTGTTTCTCCTTCTCCCTTCCACTCTCTCTGTGAAAGTCAATGGAAAAATATCCTCGGGTGAGAATTAAAAAAATAAGTACTATAACACCTTTGGGTTTTTTTTGTGTTTTTGTTTTGCTTTTTTTTTAAAGAAGAAGAATGGGGATCAGAGAGCTTCTGGGTTGGGGGGCAGTGTCCTAGGCTGGGAGCTGGCACCCTCAGAGTGTGCCCAACTCCATGCCCCCCCCTTGCCCTGTGCCCCCCTCCCCCTGCCGTCCCTGCCCCCCCCACACCCTTTCCTAACACACTGCAGATCGAGGGAGGCATGCTCCTGAGCAGAACGTGTGGGCTGACCCAGCAGATGGGACCAGGCCTGGGTCACGCCAGAGCTCAAAGGAGCCGTGGGGCACCCAGCTGCCGGGTGGGGGTGGTGGTGAGAGTTGCTGAGCAGGGGAGCCCCCACCCCCACACCTGGGGGACAGAGGACTGGATGCGCACGAAGAAGGGGGACTTTTCTGGATGGCGCCGTACCCGGCGATTCCTGAACGCATGCGCGGATGCCAAGGCTCTCACACGCTCCGCCCGGACACCACGGCGCGTCCAGCCGGCACAAGTGCTCTCAGCCGGGATCATGTTCGGCCCGAGAGCTATTTCTGTTGACCTCTAAGCAAGTAAAACCTTGTGCAAATATAACTCCCCAGTCAACTGAAATGCCTTTCTGGCATACAATTAATCTCCCAGGCTCACGAGCCCCCGTCCAGGGGCGCCGTCTTTCCCACGGAGAGCTGCCTGCACACAAAGAGGCGACCAAAACGTGGTGGCTTCGCAGGCAACCGTCGCCGTCTGTAATCGCGAGACCAAGGGAGCCAGAGTGGACTGGGCATGTCTTTCTTGGAGCCACTTTTAAAAAGTAAAAATAGGTTTTTACCTATCCCTGCCTCCACACCCCCCACAAAAAAAACAAAAAAAACACACTAAAAGCTGGGACTCAAAGAGAGATCTGTGAGCCGTGTGCACAGTGGTGCGATTCATAATTCATATAGCATAACTGCCGCGGGTGAAAGCGGCCCACTGTCCGCCGAGGGGAAGCAAAACACGGCCGTCCGCGCGATGGAACATTACTCATTCGTTTTGTTGTTGTTAATCCTCACCGAGACGTTTTTCCATCGATTTTCGGGGAGAGCGGGAGGGAGCGGGGAGAGAGGAGAGGGAAAGAGAAACATGGATGTGAGGGGGACACGTGGGGTGAGGGCCAGGAACCAGACCCACAGCCGAGGCCCGTGCCCTCCCCTTCCTCTCTTCCGCTGGGGCTCGGTCTGGGCTGCCCGGGGAGGGTGGGCAGCACCTATGGAAACACAGTGGCCTGTGTCCCCCGCGCTCACCGCTTCCCGGGCAGCCGGGCGAGGCGGGAAGTGGCAGCGTGCTGGCTGCGGGGCCCTGGGGAGGGCCGCCGCTCCCCCATGCACAAACGCCTGGTTCTTGGGGCCGGCGAGGTGGCAGCTCCCTAGGCTGCGCCCCGGGAGGCGAGGGGGCGTCACAAAGTCCGGCAGACGCCTGGCGGCCAGACGGTGCACCTGGACCGCCGCGCACGGCGAGGGCGAGATAATAATTAATCGCCCTGGACTTTGCTTCCGTGCGGTTTACGGTCTGAATCCGAGTTTGAGGGGACTCGAGGGTAATCCTATCCAAAGTCAATACGCGGGCAGGTAAGGCAGGAAGACAGCCATGCCCGGTGCTTCCCGTCACGGAAACCCAAGCCCCTTGGCGAGGCGGGAACGTGAGCAGCGAGGAGCCCCCTTTCCTGCCCGGGCCCCATCCGGCCCGGGGCCAGGAAGCCCCCGAGCCCCTCGGCTTCCTCCGGGCTTTACGACCTGCGTCCGCCTGGCCTCCCCCACAGCCCTTCCTCTCCCAGGAGCGAGGGGCCCCGCCCGGACCCCGGCCTGAGCCTGCTGACGTGACACAGAGCAGGCCCTGCCGTCTGCTCCTGCTCTCAGGCCGCCCGGGAGAAAGAACAGAGACCCGCTCTCAGAGCTAGGGGGTGGGGGAGGAGGGAGGGCACAGAGCACCCTGCCCGCCCCCGCGGGCCTGTTCTTTCTCAGCCTGACGGCGGTCCCCGGAGCTCCGGGCCACGGCCACGGGCAGAAGCCGGCGTCCACACGTGTGGCTCTGGAAGGGGCTCACCTTCCCGGGTCTGACCCGCGTCCATCTAGCAGCCTGAGGCTGAGGAGGGCAGACCTCGGGCACGGCCGCAGGGCCGCCTGCCTGCACCCCTTCTCCACACCACCTTCCGGGGCATCCGGGTGACCCCATTCAGTGTGACACCCCAGACCCCTTGACATTCGCTCCAGAAACGTGGCCTCCGTGCACCGAGCCGGCGACTTCCTGCGCTCGGCAGTCACCAAGCAGCGAGGGCGTGGGTGACACGGGTGCAGGCCCTGTGGTCACCCAGAAAGAGACCCCACCCCCACCCCCACCCCCACCCCCGAGTGCTGGGGCCTCAGGCTGAGAGGGGACTGCAGAGCCGAAAACGGATCCGAGGGGAAGGCTCTGAACAGGCTCCCACCACATCTGGAAAAACAATTCCCGGCTCCGGCTCAGCGGCCACTCCTGGGAGACCGCCTGCAGGAAGGAGGGGGGCTCCTCTGGCAAGGGGCTCCCTCTCCCTCCAAGAGGGGAGGGCGCCCCCGAGGAGGAGGATGGGGGGCTAACGCAGCGGCCCAGAGGCTGTGCGCATGCGCGGGCACTCGGCCTGGGCGGGCTGCTCGCGGGCGGGCGGAGGGCAGGCGGCGTGCAGAGGCCCGGCCTGAGGCGTCCTCAGGACGAGGAGAGGCGTTCCAGCGGGAGCTCAGGCTGCTCCAAGAAATGGCACGTCTCCCAGAACCGAGGAGCGGGAGGCTGGCTCCCCAGGACGTGCTGGGGAGCGGGGCTGGCCGGGATGCAGGGTGCTCGGGCCGGGCTGCTGGCTGGGCACTGCCTGTGCCCCGCCCTGCTGGGGCCTGGCTGAGGGGCGGGGGCCTTGTTGGGGTAACAGGCTCCTGGGACTCCCCTAAACTCACTCTGAATGCCCATCTTTGGGTCCAAGCAGGAAGCGTACACAGCTCCCGAGCAAGGGCTTAGGGTTCTCACGATTCCTCCTCCACGAGGAGAAACAGCAGCCCATGTGACCTTCCCTCTCACGCCCAGGAGGGGTGCCCCGGCCCCAGCCCGGACCTGGAGCTGGTGAGCCTGAGTCCTGGGGGCGCCCACAGGGAGGCCCGGGGGGAGGGGAGCTGGGGGCGCTGCGTGGCTCCTCGGGGTGAGTGCCGTGCTCAGCAGCCAGGTGGACCACAGCCGCCACGTCACGAGCACGGGGCCGTCTCCAGCCTTCTGGCCCGCCACGTGGGCAGGCCGCGGGCTCTGAGGCAGAAAGGAGGCGCCCAGCCCGGGGGAGCCATGTCTGACCCAGGGCTGCCGCTCCCCGGCCCAGCCCCTTCGCCCTCACGCTCTCACTGGGGTTCCCTCCACCACCTCCTCCCTGAACCTGCGTGTCCAGGCGGCCGGAGCTGCGTCCCGGCCTTCCCGCACCCCGAGCCCCACGCTGGCACGAGGCGGGAGCCGGTGAGCGGCGTGGCGCTATGCAGAGAACGGAGTCGCCGCCTCCATAAATCAGGCTGCAGAATTTTCCAAAAAGTCAGACGGCCAGGCAGCGTTCCCAAACCTCGGAGCCTGCTGAGTCGCCAATCCTGGGGCTCCTCGGAGAAAGCCCGCCGGGCAGGTTACACGCGGGCCACGGGGTGAATCAATGCCAGACTGTCTCCTTCCAACAAGGGATGGCCGGCGGCCAGGAGCTGCGCGGGCACGGGCGGCCCCGTGCAGGAAGCCGCACCGCGGGCCAGACCTGTGCCCGGGGCCCGCCCGCCCGGCCAGCGCTGGCCTTCCGGCGGGCGTCCCCGAGATGGCAGGACCTGAGCCTGCAAGCAGGGCGGGCGGCACCTCCTGGGGCACCTCCGCTGGGGGGCTCCCTCCTCCACAGGCACCGCTCCGGGACCGAGCCTCACAGGACGCAGGGAGCGCCGTGAGCGGGACCTTCCTCGCACCCCCCTCACCACCACCCCCACCCCCCGGCGGCCGAGCCAGGGAACCCTGCTTCCCCCCGCCCCCCCGCCCCCCGGGATCCGTCTCTCCCCCAGCCCTGGACTCCCAGCTGGGCACACCTTCCTCTGGGAACAGAGGCTAAAACGACCCCAGAAAAACAACGCATACAAAGCATACGTACCGGAAACGACTGGCTGACGGCAGCTTAAAAAGAGCGAATTCAGGTGAAAACGTCTTACTCGCTTTTCGGAGGTAGCAAATCCTGGTTTTCCTATCCAAGGAAAATACAACCCCTCATCGGTGATTTTTTCACATGAGTCCTATCTAAACTGTACCCCTGGCATTTCCCAAGGCAGTTAGGTGTCCTTGGACAAGAAGTGTGGACATGTGTGCCTGTGTGTGTGTATGTGTGTGTGCGTGTGCACCTGAGTGTGCGTGTGCGTGCATATGTGCATTTGTGTGCACGTGAGTGCCCGCGCATGCAAACATGAGTGCCTGTGTGCGTACACGTGTGCACACAAGTGCATGTATGTGTGTGCACATGCGTGGGTGTGCATGTGCATGTGTAGTGGGTAAAAGGCTGAGCTATTCTTTTTTGTTTTTTTGGTAAATATTTCAAGAAAAGTGATTTTAAAATATAATATCATATGCAACAAACATTAGCATTTCAAGACAAATATTTTAAATAATATTAGCAAAACTGTACTAGCACAGAATAACATAAAAGTTGTAGGAAATGTTAAAAATCTAGCAAATAACAGGATTTGCTAATGCGGGAAGCGTGGGAGCCACCGTCTCACATGGACTCCACGGCCTCCCCCATTTGCCATCCCCCCCAACCTTCCCGACGCCCCCCGTGGCACCGTGAGCGGCACCGTGGGAAGGGAAGGCCGTGGCCAGCCGGTCTCGTCCTCATCACTGCTCACCTGGAGTCGGCAGAACCTCCCACGGGGGGGGGGGGGGGGGGGGGGGGGAGGGGCAGGGCCTTTCTGAGCCCTCAGGTGTATTTACGACCTGTGAGTTCAGGAATTCATTAAACAATTACCCATTAAATACGATGGCGGAGGAGGCGCCGGTGCGGAACGGCAGGGGAAGGGAGGCCCGGCCGCTGCCCTGGGGAAATGTGTGATCTCTGGGGAGAGGGACGCATGTGACCCACAAAGTCACACTCCCAGGGTGACTCACACTAGGCCTGCGCGGCGTTCCCCTAAATGGCCGCTGCAGGCGAGGCTGGGGGGCTCCCCGGCCGACCTCTCCGTGACGCCTGACCAGTCACCGAGCCTCCCTGCCTCGGTTTCCCTATCTGCAGCTCTGAGGACCAAGTACACAAAGAGAAGGCGTGCAGGCAGCGTCAGCGAGGACACCGAGTCCTCACCGTCCTCACGGGCACAGCTTCTCAAAGGCTGGTGCGAGAAGGCACACACAGGGCAGAGTCTGGGCGGCGAGTGGTCACTGAGCCGCCCACGGTCTCAAGGCGCTCGCGGCTAGAACGGAGCGCCCGAGAGGGGGCCGGGCTGGGGCCCGGCTGCCACCCACGTCCCAGGACACTGGGACAGCGCTGGAAGGAAAGAGGCGGACAAACCGCCCTCCCTCGACCTCCTCGCCTTCTCCGCCAGCGGGGTCTTTCCCGCTTCAGTCTTTTCTTTCCGTTGACTGACCCGGGAGACTCGGGCTCTGGAGAGGGTCCCCGTCTTTCCACCCGGCACACCCGCACAGCTCTGCACCCGAGGCCCACACGCTCCGAACCAACCCCGAGGCTCACAGACCGAGGAGAGACGGAAGTGGGGCGCCGGCCAGGGCTGGGGTCCCCGGGTGCGGCAGGGGCCTGGGCCGGAGGCGGTGTGCAGCCGGGGCACCCAGAGCGACTGTGAGGTGAGCTCCAGGAGGGCCTGGCCCCGGGGAAACCCCCGTGCAGACGCAGCGACGCGATGCCGGAACCTGAACCTCCCTCCACTCCCTGGGCACCTCCCGTGTCTGTGGGAAGAGGAGTGACCCTCAGGAACAACTGGTTTGAAAACCACAGTTCTCGGCCTGGCTGGATAGAGCGTGGCCTGTGGACTGAGGAGACCTGGGTTTGATCCCGGTCAAGAGCATGTACCTCAGTTGCAGGCTCAATCCCCGTCCCTAGTTGGGAGACAGCCAGCCGATGTGCCTCTCTCAGGTCGATGTTTCTCTCTCCCTCCCATTCCATGCTCTCTAAAAAAAAATCAATGGAAAACACCCTCAGGGAGGAGTGCCAGCACAAGCTCTGAGGACCTGCCAGGCGGGCGTACCTCAGCCTGCAAGGCCGTTTCTGTGTTTCTGCGAGGTGGCGGCCACCCCTCCTGTTGTCACAGCCGTGGCCCTTGATGTTCGCGGGCGGCTGCCACGTCTCCAGCTGGGCCTCCCAGCTGCGCCCAGAGGAACGGTCTTCCTTCCTTCCTCCGAGTCCCGGTGCCCAGGGCGTGGCATCCTGAGCTCTCACAAGACGGGCTCCGCGGGGTTCCTGTCCGTCCTGCCTCCGTCGCCGTAATTTCTGACCTTCATCTGTACAGTTCCTTCCTCCCCCCCAATTCCTTCCTCAACATCTGCTCTTCTCATCTCAGTGTTTCCCCTTCTCTGAAGCTCAGACACGTCGTCTTGAATAGCTCTGTAAGGAGCAGGGCTTGGCTTCCCACTGTGCCACCCCACCCCGCACCTCTCTACCCTGCGCCTGTCCTACCCGCCACCTCCCCACCCCGCGCCGCCCCACCCCGCGCCTGTCCCAGGAGCCGCTCTCCACGGCGAGGTCCCCTCCAGCCCAGCGGGGTGCCGTGTGTCTCTGTCAGTGGTGCCTTGCACACTTCCTGCGGGCCTCAGTGTGATCGCACCGGGCCCCCGGGCCCCAGACCCGGGCTCAGAGAAGGATGGCTTCGCGCTTAGTCGATGTCCGTCGACGGCCAGCCCTCTGGAGAGCGGCAGATCTCACCAGAGCATCGGAGTCCATGGGGGTGCAGGTTCCAGAAGGCCTTTGTCCTTCCGGCCGGCTGCTCAGGGCTCCTCGCAACCTTCTGAGCACCTGACTTCCCCTTTGCCCACGTCTTGTTCTTCCTCCTCTTCTGCGGGTGCTGTCAGCCGTTCCGTTCAGTAGGGGTTCCCTTCCCTCCCTGCGAGGCTGGAGACTAGCGATGACACGCGTGTCTTCATGGTCACACGCACTCACTGGTCCTTCAGAAGCGGGGAGCTGCCCCCTAGCCTCCATCACACGCCACAACCCGGCCCTCCTGCCTGCCCTGCCTGCCAGCCACGCTCTGGCTGGGGGGAAGGAGGCAGCTGTGGTGGGGGTGCTCACAGTGTGAACTCCGGGGAAGCGGGTACGACATGCGTCAGGGGCCGGGACAGGTCAGAGGCCGGCCCCTCAGCCCCAGCCCGACCCGGGCACGGCCAGCACCTCCCACGAGGCCGCCTGCCGCCCATCCACCAGCTCCCACCCCGGGGAGAGGCCGGAGGAGAAGCTGTGGGGCTCATTCAGCCTCGGTTCTCTCTTTCCAGTTAGAGTCTGAGCACGGGCTTCGGGTGAACACGCACACCAACATTTAGATAATTTCGTTTAAAGGAGACCATTTGTAAGCAGCGAAATGTCACGGATTACGAACTTCCTCGGCTTCGAGGCCAATGGCAACAAACTGGGGCCGTTTCCCTTACATCACCTCGCTGGAAAGCCTCCGGGGTGACCCCACGCTGCGCGGCCGGAACCGAGCTTCGCAAGGGCGCCCTCCCCACACCGGGGCAACCCCTCCGAGGCCTGGGCGGCTCCCGCTCCTGCTCTGCCAAACGCCACCCTCTCCTTAAGCCATTTAAGAAACCCAACTCTTCCCGCCCAGCGAGCGGGGCTCGGGCTGAGCGCCGGCCTATGAACCAGGCTCAGGTGCATTCCCGGTCAGGGCATAGGCCCGGGTTGAGGGCTGGATCCCCGGTGGGGGGCGTGCAGGAGGCAGACAACTGGTGATTCTCTCATCTTTGCTGTTACTCTCTCTCCCTTCCTCTCTGAGACCAATAAAAACATATTTTAAAAAATCTAATTCTCATCCCACCAGTCCCAATCCTTCCATTCTTTGCTCTTAAACGCTCCAGTTATTCGAACAGCCAGCGCCCTCATTCGCCTGTTCCGTCTCGGTTCCGGGCTCCGGTCCCCGTCAAAGTCTACAGCCCACAGTCCCTATGTGTCATTGGTTTCTTCCCTTCCCACGGGGCCCCGGCAGGAATGAACCGAAGGAACAGAGGAACCACGGGAAGGTAGAGAGCCGCCAGGGGTGCCCAGGCAGACATGGGCTGGACGCAGCCAGACAGCCAGGACCAGGAGGGAGGCCCGGGAGGCGCCCCCTCGTCACCACAGCGGTCGGTGGCCCTCGGGGAGGTGGGGGCGACCCTGGGGGACCCCGGGAACCCGGTTCCCCGAAGGTCCCGCTCAGGACGCGTTCCTCCCGGGGCTTAGCATCTCCTTAGATGCGCAGGGAGGGCAGTTTCTCAGAACACCAAGCCCCGCCCTGCTCCGTCCTTACCTGGGTGCTGCCCGCTCGGCTCAGCCTGGGCCTGGGCGCCGGGCGCAGGAGGGTCAGACGAGCCGCGAGAAGACGGCTGCTCCTCCCGCTCCTGCAGGAAACGGCAGAAGCGCGGTCAGAGGGCGGCACACCCGCCAGGCGCCCCCCCCCCCCCGTGCCTGGTCTCCTGGAGCCCCGCTTCCTCCCCGGGGAGCTCACGACTCTTGGGGGACGGTCTTTCAGACTGGCCAGGCAGGGGCCGCCCGTGGAAGGCGCGCCCTGATGCCAGGGCGGGAGAGGGCGGCTGGAGGGGAGTCAGGGTCAGCGGACAGCCACGGCCTTCCACGGGCACGGACACGTCACAAGGACCGGACGGGGGCCGGGACCAGCCCCTCCAAAGCATGGGGGCTCGCTGGCATCGCTTGGATGTGGGGGTGAGGATGCAGCAATGGGACCTCCGAGCCCGTGGGTTCCACGAAGCCGGGAAAGAGGCATCGGGATGGGCGCGAACCCACGGGCCTGTCACGGGGACGGATCCGCGGGGAGTGAGGAGGGGGGATGGGGGGTGCTCTCCCGGGCCTCAGGACCCCCTGGCACCTAGTGCTCGCTGAGCCCCTGCCGTGCGGACGGCTCGGACCCGGGGCTCGGGCCCGTGCCGCCGGGCGGGCGGGCTGTGCCCTAACGTGCGCGTGGGCGGGGAGGGCCGCAGGCTAACCTGGCGAGCGCGGGGAGGCCAGCGCGGCGGGCCCTGCGCACTCAGAGACCAAGGCCACCGCGGAGGATGGTCTGACCGGAGCATCCCTAGCCAGAAGCGGGCACTCTCCCCCTCGGCCTGTCGCTTCTTTGCCCCTGCGAGAGGGCGGTTGCGCCTAGGAAACGTACCTGTAAAAAAATGTCAGAGTACTCTTCTTCCGGCCGCGCGGGGCACAGCCGCCGGCACCAGTGCGCGAGGCCACAGAACCCCTCACTGCTCTCTCGTCTCCCGAAAACCATCGCCATTTGCTGACTGACGCTCCTCTCCTGCACGCCTGCACACCAGCGCAGAGAGGGACGTGTCCTCGGGGGCCTTCGGGGCTAGGACCAGAGCTCGCCCCACCCGGCTACTTCCTCCCGCCCCGTCACCTCCACCGGTGGACCGCCACGTCCACCCTCCTACGTGGGAGCTAGAGGGGAGAAAACAAGCTGTGACGGCCCTCCTCCGCTCTGCCGAGCCCTCTGCTTCCTGGCAACATGGCAGTGTGGCTCGAGGAAGCTCCTGCGGCTCCCGGCAGATCTAGGTGTTTCTCAGGCTGGCAGCCCGCCCTGCCCGTGCCCGGGAGCCTGCCCCAGCTGACTACACCGCGGTGCCCAGGGAGGCCCCGCCCCCGATGGCCGCCGGAGCCCCCGCACCCCCACCCGGCCGCCCCGGGGGCTGGAAAACGGCAGTTATTCTGACAAGACGCGGGGGTTGCAGCAGGCCCGGGGAGAGGATGGGTGCTGTGTCCGGAGCCCTCGCCTGCTCAAACACAGAAGGGAACAGTGCGAAGTCTGCTCCGCGGAGACCACAGCCTGCGGGGAGAGGGGCGTGGGACTGGCAGGGGCACGAGGGGAGGCACCCCAACTGCCCTCCCTGTGCTCTGCCTCCGGAGGGGAGGCTTTCTGAGCGCCGGGCATCGCTGTCAGACAGCCATTGCACACGCAGACGCTAACAGAGTGAAGAAAAGGCGTGAAGGGGACTTCTCCACACGCGTCCTGTTTGCTGAGCCTGTTCCTTCAGAGGAAAAGCACGCGCGTGGTGTGTGTGTGTATGTGCATGCAGAACCTGAAATATCTGTGGAGAGTACAGGACACACGGGGTTACAAGGATCCTGTTTAAGAAATGGAACTGTGGCCACAGAACATGTGTCGCTGTCTTCTCACCATGCTTTCTGAAATCTCCACTGCCCCGCCCCCCGTGTGCACATGCACGCCCTCTTTCTCCCAGGCTCCGCAGTGCAACGGGCCATCCAGAGCGTGTCTGGTGAGGGAAGAGGGGTGGGCGTGGAGGATGTGGGGTCCAGGAGTAGGGAGGCCACCAGAGCCCCCGCCCGAGGGGCCGCACGGGGGCTGGGCCAGCAGAGCTGGCGGAGGGGGACTCCTCCAGCCCCCCAAACCAGTGGGTCTCCTCACTGGGACCACCACCTCTAAAAATCAATGGAAATAGTTCCCACAATGTCACAGCAATGCTTCTCCACCCGTCACAGTTCCCTCCTCTATGAATTCTACAGCAACCTGAGGACGTTTCTGGAAATAAAGAGCTGGAATACAACACACACCAGCCTAAACCCCACAGCCGGGGCAGCTTAGCACCCGCGTGTGAGAGCGGGCAATCACACAGTGTGAACGGTTCTGTTTATTCTGCGTGTCTCTCCCCGGACATGACAAAGGTGAACGGCCAGGACGGCCGCCCCGGCGTTTCTCGGAGCCCGGCCTGTCTGGGGGACAGGCTGTCTGTACACATTCCGGGAGCATCGTAACGATCCTGAGCCGACCTTGTCCCCCTTCCCGGTGGCGGGCCTCGGATCCCTGGAAGTAGCCGCCAGGCCAGAGGTCGCCGGTGTTTTCCCAGCGTCCACACACACTGCGAGGCGTCCCACCCCCTGGGCCCCCGCGGAGTCCAGGGCCGTTTCCCAGTATCCGAGGGGGCGGGTTTCCCAGTATCCGAGGTGCCGGCTCTTCCTGGGACTCCTCTTGCCTCACCCGGAGGTCACAGGGGTCTCCCTGCCCAGGTGGAGGGGGCCTCATGGGGTCGCGCTCCATGAGGTCCCGCTCCTGGACTTTCCCCCGGGCCCCTTCTGAAGCAGGAAGCCTGGCCGCTGCCGCACCCTCCACTGGATGGCGGGGAAGCATCCATCTTGTCTCGGTTTCTGTACTGTGCTGGCCCCCGGGCGGGCGGGCGGGCGGGCGGGCGGGAGAGGGTGCCGCCACGGTAAGCGGCTCTCCGGGCCTGTTCTCGGCGCGGTCCTCACTCCTGCCGGTCTGGCGGCCGCTCCGAGGACCTGCTTCTGCTCCCCTTCCCTTCCCTGGGCTCTGAGGACCTGCCTGCTGGCGGCCCCTCGCCTCCCTGTTCATTGCCTCCTTGCTCCTCGCCCGAGGGGACGCCCTCCCTCGCTCCCCCAGTGCACTCGGGGTCGTCTCCGCAGTCTGCTTGAATCGTGAGACCTTCCCTCTGAAGACCCACGTGTCAGTGAGGGGTCACCCTGCCCGTCACTAACACGGGTGCTGGCACTGGCTCCTCTGCTCACAGCTGTCATGTGACACTGAGAGCGCCCCCTGAAGAGGCCGTCACCATGTCCCACAGGGAAGGGGCGTGTTCCAGGCGCCCGCTCCCGGCCTCCCTCCACTGACACACGGGCCCTGCGTGTCTCCCTCCACTGACACACGGGCCCTGCGTGTCTCCCTCCACTGACACACGGGCCCTGCGTGTCTCCCTCCACTGACACACGGGCCCTGCGTGTCTCCCTCCACTGACACAAGGGCCCTCGTGTCTCCCGCCTGCTCTCCGTCCCCCCAACGGGCGCGAGAGGTCCTCTCTCCAGTGACGAGCAGCCCAGACCCCTTTGGGACGTCTCCTTACAAGACAGGCGACTCTCCGACCTAACGTGAGGCACCCGTGTCTCAACAGCACTATCACACGTGGGCGGGGGTGAAATATCCAGAATATGGCACAGGACCGCTCCAGGGGGTTTGGGGGGCTTGTCTGGATTCTCTGGGCCTCCTGCACTCTCCCTGAAAGACGCCCCACATTGAGCAATCTCAGCAGTGAGAACGGTCTGGGCGGCTGCCTCCTCTGTTCCTACGTGGAACTCCCAGGGCCAAGAGCATGTACTTTTTAAAGCTCAGGAAGAATCCTGTCATCCCGAGACGCCAAGAAGGGCTGTAATGACAGGGGAGATGGTGCCGTTTACAGACGAAGGCTCCAGCACGGAGGCCGAGGGGAAGAGCCGAGCCCAGAGCAGAGGACGGCTCCTGCCGCCCGGAGTCCGTCCGAACGTCCGAATGTCCGTCTGCCCTTCGGGGGCAGCTTCCCTGGACTCGGGGACAGGAGCAGCGGCCGGTCTCTGTGCCGGCTTGGTCTCCACACGAGGCCCGGCGTTCGGGGCACTTCCTGTGGGAGGCGAGGGCCAGGGCGGCGGGAGGTGGGGATGGGGCGTGAGGGTCCCGCCTGAGGGAGGCAGCCCTCCACGGCCATGCCGTCTCCCTGGAGGGGGCAGCCCGAAGCCCGTGATGGAGGCCGAGAGGGTCGCTCCACGGGGCTTTACGGATATTTTCTGAAGCCGGGGCGGGCGTCCAACGTTCGGGGCAGAGCGGGGCCTCCAGAAGGGGACGAGGAGGAGCCTCGCGGGCGGGCGGCCTGGGACAGTGATCTCATTCCATCTGCACTCAGCCCGGGAGGGCGGGGGGCTGCGGCGGCCTCCGCCAGAGCCCCGTCCTTGGGCCTCCGTGGGGCCGGCAGGGGCGGGCGGGGCGGGCTGTCCAGCTCAGCAGTTGCTCCTCCGGAGTGTTCCTGGCGGCCACACCCGGGGCCTGCAGGAATGTCCTGGCCGCTCCGGCGAGAGGCCTCCACCGACCCCACTGGCTCCTCGCACCCCGCCTGCCCCTCCCTGCGAGCCTCCAGCCCCAGGAATGCGCCCACTGTCCTGCGCGGCCCCACGCCAGGACCGCCAACCACGGCCGGAGGCCCACCTTCTGTGGCTCCACGGAACAAGGATCCTGGGTGTTCTATGTGTTATTTTTCGTTTTGTTCCTCCTCACCTGAGGACATTTTTCCATTGATTTTTAGAGGGGGGGGACGGAGGGAGGAGAGAGAGACACACTCATGGGCTGCCTCCCACACACACCGGACAGGGCTGAGGATCGACCTGCAGCCTGGGTACATGGCCTTGACCCAGAATCATACCCAGGGCCTTTTGCTCGGCCGATGCTCTAACCACTGTCCACGCTGGCCAGGGCCGAGCCTGCCTCTTAAAGATCAACCTTGAGCGACTCAAGCTGGGTCTGGACTCTGGCGGATCCTGAGGGAGCAGTTTGCTTCCCTAAATATGCCTTTTGGGGTGCCAATTCTTGTATGCTGGTTACTTTTAAAAAACAAATAGGGGGTGTGCAGGAGGCAGCCGAGCCACGATTCTCTCTTATCACTGATGTTTCTCTCCCTCCCTCTCTCTCTCCTTCTCCCTTCCTCTTTGTAATCAATTAAAAGGACATATTTTTTAAAAAGTGGAATCTTCATGATCTGGAATGCCCTCTATGCACACCATCCCTTCCTCCTCAAGACTTAGCCCCCAAACCACCTCCTTCCGGAACTTTCTCTAACAGCCCAATGAAAATGGGATCTTCCTCCCTCATCTTGATGTAACTCAAGGTAGGAATGAGGGATGGTCAGCTGACCAGCGGGGGCCCCTCCGACCTGGGGCAGGGCGTCTCTGCCTCTGGGCGAGGCGGGCGGGGAGGCTGGAGGGGAAGGAATGCCACGGAAGGCAATCCCCTGGACATGCCCACCCGGCCAGAGCCTCAGCGGCACAGGGGCAGCTGGCCCCGCTCGGCGTCAGCTGGCACCGTACTCGGTGGCAAGCAGAGGGCACCTAATAAATCTGCCGACACCAACTGCCGAACCTGCTCAAGACCAAAGAAGGTCTGCTGAGCAGAGTGAGCAGTTCTCGGTCCAAGAATCGGAGCAATGCGGCCTGAGAGCAGCTGGGAATTCAGCGAGGCAGGAATGTAACCGTCAGCACAGCAACTGCTGGGTAACAAATGGAGATGCCGGGCTCCAGTCCAGCCCCCAGGGTCCCGTCCCCATTTCCCACCTGCGGTTTGTCCGGGGACAGCAAGCAGATCCTGGCTCCTCTGCTCCAAGGCAGGACAGCGCTGGGCAGGTGGGTCTGAGGAGCAAACGAAAGGACGTCAGTGAGGGGCCTGTCCGGGGGTGAATCCGGCCACGTGCTCTCAGGCAGACGGTACTCACCGAAGGGCTGGGCGTGGGTCAGAGGTCTCTGTCCGGGGCTGTCCTCGGCCGAGTCCTCAGACCTGCCTGGCACACGAGCTGGTCAGGGACCTAGACGAAGGCACAGGAGACCTTTACACCCTCCGCCTGAACCTGTGTGCTAACATCCCAATGTGCGTGCACTTAAACTCCACACGTACCCCAAACCACCCGCCCATGGTGAGAACGTGGGGCCGTCAGGGACCCCACCTGAGGATGCTGTCAGAATGAAGCGTGAGGAGCTCTCCCAGCCTCCCTCGCAACCCCCTAACCTCCACCCTGAGGGAGCCCCTGGGCCACAGACTCCCTCCCGCAGGTGGCTGATGGGGAAAGCCAGCCCCGGAGGAGGCCGAGAGCAGGCCGCACACCAGTGACCTCTCACCGCCCCCACTGCGCCGCCCGCCATCGCCGCCGCGGCAAGCTCAGCACAAGCGCGTCCCTCCCAGCACCCCAGGGCTCCTCCCAGACACAGACCCCAAACCCACACCCTCCCCAACGAGCCGCCCTCCAGGGCCAGGCGGCACCGGCGGGACGGGCAGCAGCCGGAGCCGGGGTTCGGTCTTGCTCTGGGCTCGCGGGCGGGCGCCCCACCGCCTGCGTCCCCATGTCGCTCTGCTCCCCGATTCCACCCGCCGGCTCGACCCCAGCGCCCAGAAGAAAAACCGACTCTCTACAGGCATGGAACTTCCCGGGAGAGGAACAGGCGGCCGAAAGCTCCGATCGAGGAACCGGGGACTCATGGCCAGCGCAGGGCCTGCCGCGGAGCGGGGCAGTGTCACCCGGGAGCGAGGCCCGGAGGTTCCAGGTGGGAAACACCACCAGCCCCAATCCTCCCGCCCGGCCCCCGGCCCCCGGGGCTGTCTCAGGAGCCCCGAGAGAGGACAGGAGCCCACACTGCCACGCTGGCGAGGCTCCTACAGGGAGACTCGCCGCCACAGGCACGCCACGCGGTGGAGGGCAGCGCTTCATCGAAGGCCCAAGGTCTCCCAAGGTCACTGCCCGGACGGAGGCCGCGCCGGGGCTCCTGTCAGCAGCAGAGGCTGCTGTAAACTGTGACGGGCGGCTGTGCTGACGGGACTCCGGGGTCTGGAGGCCGTCAGGGCCTCATGAGACGTTCCAGGCTTCCTCCCAGGACAGGCCTCCCGCGGCCCACTCTGCCCCCTGCACCTCTGCTCTGCCCCATGCCCCACGCTCCCCGCCCTCCACGAGCCCAGGTCAGCGCCGGCCCCATGGCCCGGTCCCGGGCCCCTCGGCCCCACGCAAATACCCGGATGGCATGATCGGGCGGGGTGACACGGAGGAGCCAGGGCAGTTGGTGCGTAATATTGGGCCATGACGGGATCCTCCTTGTCCCTCCCTCTGACCCTGCAGGGCTCGGCCACAGGGAGGGAGGCCGTGTCACAGGAGGTAAGTGCCTGGAGCCCGGGGGTGAATGGCCGCCTTTCCCCACGGCCCCACGGAGAGTGACGGCTACTCCTCCCCACTGTCTTCGCGCCCTGGCTCGCCGTGTCCGGGAGCCGTGTCCTCAGAGCGGGCTCGGAGCTGGGGTGTCCCCGAGCACAGGCAGAAGCTCCCCCACACACTGGGTGATCACTGGGTAGTGCGGTGCAGCGCCCCTTTGTCCCGGGATGGGTGTGCAAGGTGAGCAAGGAGAGAACGACAGTCACTCTGGAGAGAGAAAGACAGCCAACAACACACTTCTACACACTCACACACATCAGTGAGATGCACTCACACTCGCTTTCACACACACACACACACTCACTTTCCACACACACACACACATCCGTGAGATACACACACACTTTCACACACATTCACACACTCTCACACACTCTCACACTTTCCCACACACTTTTACACACACACACCAGCGAGAGATGCTGGGAATGGTGTTCGTTTTCACAGGCTGATCCCAAATCGCCCGTGAGGGATGATGTCACCCCCCAGCTACTCAGGACGCTGCCAAAATGTTGGCGGAATCCAGATGTCGGGGCTCCCAGCACAGAGCCCACAGCTGCATGCAATCAGCAGAGCGGCTCCTCGGGGGCCGAGCCGCCCCCTCCGCGAGGGGAGCCATACAGGGAGGCCACGTTGGCCGCGGGCCACGCAGGAGGCGCCTTCGAGCAATCGCTGCTCTGAACGGCCCTTGGAAAACTTCTTCTGGAAAAAAATGGGCCAGGAGGCCCCGAGCTGTGCTGACGTGGCCACCGTGGCCACGGGCGTCAAGGAATGAGCGTGGCCGAGTTCCAATAAAGCTTTATTTACAAAAGCGGGCGGGGGGCGGCGTGGGCACACAGGCGGCATTCTGCCAGCGCCCGCGCGAGGAGGGCCAATCCCTGCCTGGAGGCCGGGCAGGAGCCTGAGCGGGAGCCAACAGCAACAGCCGGAGGCCTGGGGCGGGCGGGGTTTCGGAACGAGCCCCTGGGGGGGGGCGGGAGATAAGGCTCCATTCTGCAGGAATGCAGGGTCCCCCCACCTGGCAGCCGGCCTTCGGGGCAGGGTCCCAGGACCGCCTCTGGGACGCGGTTACTTGTGGAAGGAGCTGGAAGCGGGCGGAGGGAGGGGGATTATAAAAGTAAAAGTAAATATTTGAAAGCGGTGTTGGGAACCGCGGGCCGCCTCGGGACCATGTGAAACAGCCGGAGTGGGGCTGCCAGCGAGGCCCAAGGCTCACCGCCCCCGTCTGCCTGGCCGCCCAGAGCTCATTCCCCCCCCCTGCACCGCTGGGAGGATAATGAATGTGGCTTTTCTTCCCCACTCACAGGCACGCCTAATCCCTGCCCGAGACCCCGGAGGCTCCCTGTGGTCGGGAATTAAGAGCGCGGGCGCGGGGAGATAAGCAGGGTCCCCGGCGGGCGGGCGGGAGGAGGGCGGGCGGGCGGCGTGGCCCGCGCCAGCAGGCCGGCTCTGGGCAGTGGGCTGGACTCTGCCCTGACATGAGCAATGGAAAAACCTCTCAGCCCGGAGCCGCTCGGATTTTAAAATTGCAGACGAGGGCTGTGGGCCTCTATTTATAACTCCCTCCCCCACCGCCATCTCTCATTTCTGCTTGACTGGAACCCAAACTCCGCCCCGGCTGGGCCCCTGCGCCGAGCCCTGCCCGGTCCTGCCTGGGCGCCACCCCGGCTCGGGCACTCCCCCGGGGAGGCCTCCCTGACCTCCTGGCCTAGCTCGGCCCTCTCCCGCTGCCCGCTTCATCTGCTGGAGTTACGGTCCTCCCCAGTGATCTTATTCGCCAGTTGTGCCTGTCAGCCTCCCTCCCGGACACAGGAGCCCCTGGAATGTGTCTGCTCTGCAAAGCTGCTCCCTGGCCCCGGGCCTGTCTGGCACCTGGCGGTGCTCACTCAAAACCCCAAGCACGAGGGGCAGGCCCCCTCCCCCACGGGGCCAGGCGCTCCGCCTGCAGGGTGGGGCCCGTGCTGAGGCCCCCACCCCACCCCCACCTCCAACCCTTCTCCGCCAGGAGGGAAAGTGGGGGGCCAGGCCAGGGCCAGGGCTCCCCCTCCCCCCAGGCCCCAGAACAAAGACCCTCCTAAGTCAGCCTCCCAGGCTAGGAAGTGGCCGGCCCGCCTCCCGCCCCTCCCCCGCGCCAGCCTGGGCCCTGGCTCCAAAGCAGAAAAAACAGGATAATTTCATGCTGCACCAATTTTGGTGCTTCTGGGCCCATGAAAAACGGCACCTATCGGTGACTTCCGGCCGCGCCAGGCCGCCAAGCCGCAGCTATTAGGGCGCAGCGAGGCGCAGAGCACCCGAGGGTCTGGGGGCTCCGCTCGGTGAAGACTTGGAGATAACTCTGACCGCCGGGGCCGGGGGAGAGGCCCCCGTAAATCATCCCTTTTCTGAGAAACTCTGGAACTCTCGGCTAATTTTCCAGGAACGGGGCAGGAGGCTGCCAAGGCCGCCGGGGTGTGCACGGGCGCGAGCAGCGCCTTGGGGAGCCCGGCGGCGTGGCCGAGCCCGTCCCCGTGGCCCGGGCTCCCTGGGAACGGCCACCGTGTGTCCCCGGCTCCGGCTCCCTGAGCCCCGGGGCAGCCCCGCAGCTGCCACGTCCATCAAGCCGCGCTCCTGCCATCTCCGGGCGGACGGGCAGGAAACCGAGACGCCAGGGGGAGGGGGTGCAGAGGGCCTCTGTCCCGGCCCGCCTGAGGCTGCTCCGTGGCAGCTGCAGAGACTTTGAGGCGGGCTCCCTGGGTGCGGGGCGCGGTGGGAGGCGCCCGGGGCCGTGGCGGCCCAGCGTGGGCCCCGCGTGGGCCCGGGCCGTGGGCGCAGCGGGAGCGGACCCGGCCGGCGGGCGCGGTGGCCGCGGCCTCTTTAAGAGCAAGGCAGGGATCACCCAGGAGGCAGAGGGCCGAGCCTGGGCAGGGCTCACCCGCTCCGCAGGCCCGTGAGTCACCCACACACGTCACGGGTCTGCTAAGGTTTTCGCCCTCTTTTCTGGCACGAGACCCACGCTGGCTCCGTGTCAAGTTCAGTGATTACAATGAGCAGGCTCCCTAATCTTCAGCTTTTTCTTCGAAGGTTCCTTTCACTTTGATACCAAAGAAGTGACAAAGGCGTCTGCGCCGCCCGCCCGCCCGTGGGTGCCGAGGACAGTCACCCGGAGGGACCGCGGCCGGAGGGAGGCCGGTCCCAGCGGAGAGACGGACGAGGGCCTCGCACGGGGCCTCGCATGGGCCTGCTGGACGGGGAGCCCAGGGAGAGGCGGCAGGCCTGGGGCGGAAGGGCCGAGGAGGCTGCCCGGAGGCTCCGGTCAGGTCCCGAGCCCGGCCACCTCCCCACATGGCCGCCCTGCGGGTGAGGGGACCTGAGTCCAGGCCTGCAGCGGCCCCTCGGGAAGACGGGGACTGAGGGTCGGATGAGCAGAGACCCCCACCCCGCCGTCTGCCGGCGGGAGGCACACACCCGCACGAGGCAGACAAAATGGCCTCCAAGGGCGCCACACTTGGCCCTGGCAGGCCCGTCCGCTGAGAGAGGCCTGGGGGTCGGGGAGCCCGTTCTGCTCGGATCACAATAAAACTACTACTGGGCACAGAGCACCCCCGACGGGCCCCTCCGCCACCACTGTCGTCGGATGGCGCGGAAGCCGCTCTGGGTGACCCATCGGGAGAGGAGCCCTGGACGACCTCATTCCCTCAGAGCGGCTCCGATGCCGGGGCTGGGCCCCCCTCCATGCTGCCTCAGGGGAGCTGGGTGTCCGGGGGTTCAGGGCACAGTCACCCCAGGAGCCGCGTTTCAGGGGAGCAAGGACAGTGAGGGGTGACCAGCCCCACCTGGATGAGGGGACAGGGGAGGGACCTGGGCTCAGACACCCCTTCCTGTTTCCCCCTGAGGGTGTGGGCGGTGTATTCCCTGGGAGGTTTATCGTTTTACTACAAAAAGAAGAAAGAGAGAGAGGAGAGAGAGAGAGAGAGAGAAGGGAAAACCCGCAGGTGCCAGTGCTTGGTGAGAGCCCCTGGGGGAAGGAGAGGCTGGGAAAACGCGGGGCGGAGCGGGGACAGTGACTGCGGAGCGGGCACAGTGACTGCGGAGCGGGCACAGTGACTGCGGAGCGGGCACAGTGACTGTCCGCGGGCACAGTGACTGCGGAGCGGGCACAGTGACTGTCCGCGGGCACAGTGACTGCGGAGCGGGCACAGTGACTGTCCGCGGGGAGTGCCGCCGGGCTGGGCTGCAGAACACTGAATCCGAGGTGACGGGCCAGGGCGGGCAGCCGCGAGGGGCAGCGTGGCCGAGGAAGGCCAGAGCGGCCGGCCCGGCTCCTCGAGCTGCAGCATCTCAGCAGTCGCGGTCTCGGCCGCCCGGAGGGTGCTGGGAATTGGGACCGAAAGCCCCCGAGGACAGAGGAGAGCCCCCGCCTGGGGAGGGGACAGCAGAAGCCTCCGCCCAGCCCGGTGGGGGGACTGCCCACAAAGCACACGCCGGTGCTTCAGACGGCGGCGGCCCTGGGAGGGAGGGACGGTCTTTAATGTGACTTACTTTTTGTCCTCACCGAGGACGTGTTTTCAGATTCTGGAGGGAGTGGAAGGGACATGCGGGAGAGGCATTGATGACTGTGCCTCCTGCACGTGCCTGACCGGGCACTGAGCCCGCCAGCCACCCTGCGGCATCTGGGACACTGACCACTGAGCCCCCACCCTGGGCTGCAGGCAGGGTCTGCAGAGAGGCGACCAAGGAGGGGACAGACACACGCCGAGGGCAGAGCCGGAGAGGGGCAGGGGGAACCAGGGAGAAGGCGGCCATCTTCAGGCCGAGGAGAGGGGCCTCGGGGAGCGGGGCCCCGTGCGCTCCGGCTCCCGCCTTCAGAGCTGTGGGGGATTCTGCAGGGCTGCTGTGGGCCCCGAAAAACCACAGACCAGAACTGTGAAAACCCTGCTGGACTGGGGGACTGCCGACAGGAGCGGAAGCACCCCCATCTGTGACGGTCACCCCCAGCCGTGAGGCCCTGCAAGTCCCCACGGCGAACCCCAACAAAGGAGCCTGCCAGGGGCGCGGGCTGGGGGCGGGGCAGGCGGCGGGCGCCTGAGCTCCGGCGCACCTCCCCCCAGGAAGGGGACTCGGCGGGAAGGTGGCTCGGCGCCCCCCCTCCCCGCAGCCCCAGGCCTTGAAACTGCCCTGGCCTGGCCTCACCCTTGCCCCTGTGACAGTGAGTGTCATGTGTCAACTTGTCTGCTCCAGAGCCAGGCCTGTAACCCTACACCGGGGCTTGCTGGAGAATGTCCTGGAAAGAAGTGGTTAAGGGCTGCGCTGGGCGGGGGGGAGGCTGGCGCCCCCTCCCCGCCGGGGGCCCCTCCGAGGCAGGGAAGGGCCTGGGGAGCCAGGGCTGAGGTTTCCGGGAAGGGGAGGATGGGCCTCCGGAGGCAGCAGGGCCCCCCCCCAGCCCGCCGCCCGCTCCCCGCTGGCCTGCCCTGTGGATTTCAGACTTGCCAGCCCCCAGCGTGGAGCCAACTCCTTACAATAAGTCTCTTCATATAAACACATGCAGGTTCTGCCTCACTGGGAGCCCTGACGGCCCGCCCCGCACCCGCAGGCTCCGGACACGGCCCGCGGCTCTGCACGGCCCACCCCGCCCCTCCCCCTGAATGCAGGCCTGCTTTCCAGGGCGGCTGCCTGCCCCCCTGCCCGCATTCCTGAGGGCTGGGGGAGGGTCAGCAGAGAACGCTCCCGGGCCCCTGGGCCCCTCTCTCCCGCCTCCCCGCCCCCACGCCCCTGCTGCCGGCTTGTCTGTGCCCTCTCCCCCTGCCGCCTAATGGCTTGCCCTCGGGACCCCGGGGCCTGCAACATAAGGAACGCACTGTTATCCCCTCGGCCGTTCGGTCCGGAGATATTTACACAGGCCCGTTTCATTACCCACATATCACCTCTGCAAGTATTTGCCCAACGGAATTCTTTTCTCGGCCAGAAACACAGCCCCTCCTGACTGAGCCCGCCGGGCAGGTTTCTAGAGAACAAGGGGACTGACTCTGTGCTGCCTGGTGACCCCGCCAGCCTGGGCCTCCAGGGAAAGGGACCCGGGGCGAGGGCACGCCGCCCCAGGACGGGGAGGAGCAGGGTGTCACTCCTGCCACGTCTGTGCGACGTGGGATGGCAGGTTCTAGGCGGAGAAGCCAGGGAAGAAAAGCGAATAAAGAGCCTCCAAATTGGAGAGGAAAAATGAAAAGTCTCTCTGTCCACAGAGAACATGATTTTATGGTAGGAAACTCTTAGAATAACACACACACACACAGCTAATGAATACATTCAGCAAAGTTCTAGGATCAAAAGTCGACAGGCAAAATCAGTGGGCTTCTATACACGAACAAAAAATCTGAAAAGGAGATTTAAAAAAAAAGGATCTGGCAGAGAGGGGAAAATGGTAATGGGAAAAAAGTTAAACAAATGACATTTTTAATAAAATAATTTTTAAAAGTTAATCAAGGAGGCAAAAGACGTGAGCATGGAAAACTGAAAAGCACTGTGCTGATCCTGCAGGGGGGACAGGCAGGGGGGATGGAGCAGGGAGGACGGGCAGGGGGGACGGGCAGGGGGGACAGAGCAGGGGGAACGGAGCAGGGGGGACAGGCAGGGGGGATGGAGCAGGGGGGACAGAGCAGGGGGAACGGAGCAGGGGGGACGGAGCAGGGGGAACAGGCAGGGAGGATGGAGCAGGGGGGACAGGCAGGGGGGATGGAGCAGGGAGGACGGGCAGGGGGGACGGAGCAGGGGGGACGGAGCAGGGGGGACGGAGCAGGGGGGACAGGGAGGGGGGCCCTGCTGGTGACAACAGTCCCACCCGAGGGAGGCCATCGCAGAGGCAGTGCAGAAACAGAGCAGCCTTCCCAGAAGGCAGAGGTTCTCACGGGCCCAAAATAGCCCGAGACTCTTGGAAAAGGAGGAGGAGGCTGAAGGATTCCCACTTCCCGAGCCACAGCGGGGAAGGCGGGCATGTAGGCCGGACCAGAACCCAGCGCCCAGGAGCCAGCCCTCGCCCCACAGACGCCCACTCGGCTGCATGGCCGCTGTCCGGTGGAAGACAGTCTTCAACAAGTGGTGCTGGGAGCACTGGGCACGCTCACGTGGAACAATGCGGGGGGGGGGGGGGGTCCTCCCCGATGCCACGAGCACAGCCCTGCGTGGGGCCTGGGAGCCCTGTGAGTTGCAGGAAGGCTCCATCTATCTCCGCACTACACACCAGGGGTTCTGACAGGCACATGTGCATGCGTGCTTTAGTAAAATGCTCAGAGGAAAACACGGGGGAAATTCATGACACGGGACACGACCACATCTTCAAGCTGGTACAGCAAAGAACGGAGTGAGAGAAGAAAAAACAAGGATAAACTAGAATTCGCCGAAATGAGAAACGTGTGTGCACTAAAGGACACACGAGGGTGTGAAAATATCACCCACAGAAAGGGGTTCGTGTCCAGAATATGTAAAGAGCTCCCGTCACTCCACCACCACACACAGCGAACCCCGCGGGGCGCGGCTCCGCTGCATTTCCCCCAGAAGGAGCGGAGCAGAGGCGGCCAGGCCCGGCCAGCGGGGCACTGCCGTGAGGCCGGCGGCGAGCGCCCGGGCCGGTGTGGGTGCGCGTGGCTGTGAGGACACAGAATGGTGCGGCCACCACGGAGGGCGGCGGGGAGGTGCCTGCGGGAATTAGACCCGGGGTCACCGCTGGCTCCAGCAGTCCTGTCTCAGGGTACACATCCCAAGGACCTGAACCCCGGGACTGGGGCAAATATCTGTTCGCCATGTTCCTGACGCTCCTGTGACCCACTGACTTGATTCCAAGGGATGAGGTGACCATGAGTGTGGCCCACGTGTGGAAATGAGGTCTGGTGTGGGTCCGTGGCTAGTGCCCGGTCTCCGGCCGTCCCCTGCACACCCACACGGGCAGCCACTCCTGCCGCCACCACCCGCCTCACTCCCGTCCTGGGCCGAGGGCCCGGGGTCCGCCCCGCACCCACAGGTGGCACACCGGAGTCTTCGTGCCCACCGCCTCCTCCCATCCCCGAGGCCCCACACCCAGCGCCCTCTGTGCCGCAGGGACCCCTCCTGTCTTCCTCCAGCTGGAAACCCAAACGGGCAAACTAACGAGGCGAGCGAGTCTGACTGTTGAGGAGGAGACGTGATGAAGTCTGGTTGGGAAGTTAGACATTTCGTAACCTGCTGAGGGCATCGCGAGGCACACACCTCGGGCGCCTGCAGGTCAGGCCCGGGGCGAGCACAGGGCGGACAGTTGTGAGTGACACCCTCTGAGTCCGTAAAGCCACTGTCAGAGCATGACCCCACGTCTCTTCCCACACGCACACTGTCAGCCTGCTTCAGCCCCGCCCTGTCTGCTTCGATAGAAGTGAAAAAAATACTTTAAAAAAAAGACAACATCAAAAAAATGAACACTGAAGAAGGAAAAAAAGGAGAGAAGCCTCACGTCTTAAAATAAATCACTGTAGGGTTTTAAAATAAAGACTGCGGTGTCTCCCATGCAAGCCGGGAGACCCTGGTCCTCGTTGGGAAATGTGTAATTGAGTAAATTTCATGATATATTAACACAATCACTTGTTGAATTGGAAACAGAGTATCTGCGTTCTAAATCACAATGACGGGATAAAAAGAAATGAATACTTTCAACATCAAAAGGAAATGGAAACCAGACAGGCGAGGGGCCTTCCCGCCCGAAACAATGGGTCTCGGAGCCGATGACACGCAGCCATAAATGTCAGCTGTTCTTTTCACAATAATATTGAAAAATATTCCAATAAAAAGGGCAAACAACACGGCAAACCACCCCGGGCAAGCCGAACGGAGGGCGGGAGGAAGGCGGCGGGGGGCGTCCCGAGAACAGAGCGGGCTCAGACCGGGCCCGGGTGGCAGGGGCCCCGCAGCGTTCCAAGCGAAGACAGGCAAATCCATATTTCCAGAAGCTCCCTCCGCTGAAGGAAACGGGTAGTTAGTGGGGAATAAAAACAGCATCGGGATTTTTCACCCTCAGACAGCCACGCGGCCATGGAAACGCATCTTCACACTCGGAGAAGACGGCTCCCTGGGAAGCACCCGCACAGACGGGAGCCCGAGCCCCCCGGAAGTGAGGGCCCTGCTTGTGGCCGGAGCCCCTGCTCTCACCGAGGCCGAGGGAGGACCCGGAGGCCACGCAGCCCGCGAGGCCACGCCACGGACTAGCATCGGAGGTGGGTGTGCAGATGACCGGGCGCCTCTGAAGCCGCCGTTCCACAGGCCCGGGGCCCCGGAGACGCCGTGCGCGTCCCGCCAGCACACCCACACCTCTGGGCTCGGCAGAGCCGGGGGCCTGCTCCCAGCCAGGCCCCGCGCGTCCCGGGGCTGACACGGGAAGGCCGCTACCGAGCCGACAGGCCCCGCACCGGAGAAACGCAGCACGGCCAGAATCGGGAACGTATGTGCAAAGCACAATAACAGGTCAGCTCCTCAGAAATTAAAACAAGCCCTGGCCCACGCCGCCGTCCGAGGAGGAGATTGGGACAAGCGCTGTCCTGGGACGGTGGAGACGCAGAGGAAGCAAGAGAAGCGACAGAGGGAAATTAGTGTCTCGACCTCTGCACCGTCTGCAAAAGGAAAGAAAATCCACATGAATGAGGGGCATCCAGCCCTAACCCGGAAGGAAGGAAAGCCTGTCACAAACAAACCAGAAAGCAGACCGAACCCGCCTCACGGAGACCCGAGGGAGATAACAAAGGAGAACCCCCCACTCCCACACACAGCGGGACGCCCACGCCACACCACACCACGGGCGTTCCACGAGAAAGGGGCAGTACGAGGACTTCTCTAAGTGTGCAGTCATTTTACGGATGTTAGGGAAGAAAAGTTCAGCAAAATTGTAGCTTTTATTAAAAATATTTTAAAAATCAGAACAAACTCACAAAGAAACCTGTGGCTAGAAACCCTGGAGAGGAAATGGAGGAGAGCCCACCTCCCTCCCTCCCTCCCTCCCTCCCCCCCCTCCCTCCCCCCCTCCCCCCCTCCCCCCTCCCTCCCCCCTCCCTCCCTCCCCCCTCCCCCCTCCCTCCCTCCCTCCCCCCTCCCTCCCTCCCTCCCTCCCTCCTTCCCTCCCTCCCTCCCTCCCTCCACCCGTAGAAGGCTGTGGACTTAGACGGTCTCACGGCAATTATTTCAGAAAAAGAAAATGGTTTCCAAGCCCCTGCTCAGCCCAGCCACCGGCTAGTGTGTGCGCGCACACTCACACACACTCACACACACACACACACTCACACACACTCACACACACACACACGCACACACACACACGCGCGCGCACACACACACACACACACGCACACACGCACAGCGCATGCTGGGGTTGCTGACAGGAGGAAAACGAAGTGTGGAGGTCCAGGTCCCGGGCCAGGGGTGGGAGGTCCGGGCCGGGAGGCGCGGGTCGGAAGCCCGTGCTCTCGAGGGAACTGCAGGCCCGGCTCTCAGGCTTTCAGCGCCGGCCCGGACAGGCCACTGCGCTGGGTCCCGAGTTCGGGTGGCAGCTTGCATGCTGCGGGGGTCGCAGGAGCCCGGGTGCCCCCGCCCCGCGCCCCCTCCGACCCCGCGGTCCAGCCGGCCCCTGGGCTGCACATCCAGCTCGGGTGGGGAAGGGGCAGTTTTTCAAACTCGGGGTGCCTGGGGCGCATCCCGGACCAGGGAGAACCACATCTCCAGGGGGGAGAGGGGGTGTTAGGGGGCGTCAGGCTCCTCAGCAGCTCGAGCCTTCCCGAGGCTGAGAACCATCTACTCCCAGAAAGGGGGAAATGGCCCCAAAGCCGGAGGAACCGCACCGTGCTCTGGGTGTGAAAGGTGGTTGGCGACTGGAGATGCCGCCATGGCACGCCACCGGGCTGCCCCTGGTGTGCGTTCTGCCTCGAAGAATTTTAATTTCTCCCGACAAACGTCAAGAACCCCTTTGCGAGGAGCAGCCGACCTTTCTCGACCAGCCACGGCCGAGCCGTCTCCGCCGCCCGCAGCGCGGAGCGGCCCTCGTGGGAGCCGCGTGCCTGCGGGCCTCGTGGGAGCCGCTCGGGTGACAGCCCCGGGAGCAGACTCGTCCACGAATTCCCCTCAAGTCCCTACAGCTAAGGCCGCCGCCCAGCAGGCTCCCGACACCGCGGGCTCACTGACGGAGCGAGGTCCTCTCAGGGGCCTGCGAGGCGCCAGCCCTGTCCCCCCGCGGCCCGGAGGCTGCAGACGGGAGGAGCGAGGAGACCCCCTGCGACCAGCGAGCCCGCGTCCACACACCGACCCCGCAGCACCGCTGAGGCCTGCACGTGGTGGACACGGGCCTCGGGAATGAACAGGGGGACCCCACGGGACCCGCGTTGGAGAAAAGAAAGGGCGCGGCCACCCAGACGGGCCTCCCTCCGCCAGGAGGCCGGGAGCCGGCGGGGACGAGGGGCAGAGGGAAAAGCACACGGGTCTGCTGACGCGGGCCCAGCGTCCCGGGCTCCGGGAAGAGCCGGTGCTCCCGATGCCCGTCCCTCTTTTCACTCCCTCTGGTTCTGCATCTGCTACTGGTATCGTGACTTACGATAATCCTGACTCTGGAGTTCTATGAATAATTGCAAGTGACTGAGTGCCTCTGGGTGCCTTCCAAGGGTAGAGCTTTGTACACCCGGACTATAAAAAGAGAAATAAAAATTAAGAGACTAAGTCAATTAAGTCAAAAAGGGAAAAAATTACCAAGATGCCACCCACACTGCCAACTGTCCCCCGCCCCACCGCGGCCGGACGGTGTCCCCGCGTGGGAACAGGGAAGTCGCCCCGACGGGGACGGACCCCTCCCCCAGACCGGAACCCGGGGCAAACAGCTCTAACCCGATAGATCGGTCCCGGGGGCGCTCCAGAACGCCGTCCTCGGATTTCAATCTCTGGTAACACGGACACCCCCCGAAATGCACGGGGCGTATCCGACGGCCGTGCCTTTCCACAGAAAGAAAACCGGCGCCCGGCCGGGTGGCTCAGTGGTGAACGTCGACCCGGGAACCAGGAGGTCAGGGTTCGATTCCCAGTCAGGGCACAGGCCCGGGCTGCAGCCTGATTCCCAATGTGGGGTGTGCAGGACGCAGCCCATCAGTGATTCTCTCTCATCAGGGATGTTTCTCTCTCTCTTTCTCCCTCTCCCATCCTCTCTGAAATTAATTAAAATATACATTAAAAAAAGAAAGAAAAAACTGGAGAAAAGCCCCAAGACGTTCTACCTAAATGGCACACCCCAGTGAGGGACTGGGGTCTCTGGTTAAAGGAGAGCACCGGGGGGCATGGCGTTATCTCATTCCTCCAACAAATCTCAAAAAAAAAAAAAAAAAATCCACAAAAACACGCTCGGCTCCCTCCCCACCCAGCCGCAAGTCCGGAGCGGGAGCTGCGAGAACCCGGGGTCTGCGCTTCGCGGACGGGGCGGCTGCCCGGAGCCGCACACGCATACCCCACGCAGCAACACGGCGCAGCGCGCGGTCTAGCCGGCACGAGGGGGAGGACGAAGAAAAGGAAAACACGCTAAAAAAATAAAACACCAAAAAGCAAACTCTGATTCCACACTGAAGAGTAAGTGGAAGCGGGTTAGGCTCAGCGGGACCGAGGATGCTAGTTCTTCAAACTCCCAAGTCCCGGGTGTCAGAAAACACACCCTGCACAGCATTTGAGTGTTTAATACAAAATCCTTTCTGTGTAAAGCACAATGGAATGTTTCGCTGCTTCGCCCCCCCAAAACCCGGTGTGTGTCTGCCTGCCCACACGAGCCTTCCCTGTCAGACCTGCTATAAATAACCACCAGCCACACTGGTGCTTGCTTTCTTTCTTTCTTTCTTTCTTTCTTTCTTTCTTTCTTTCCTTTTCCTGAAGTTCCAATAATCTGCAGGACCTGCCGTTTGAAAAGCCATATTTCTCCCCCCGCCCCCCGTTCTGAGCACGGCCGTAACGGAGACAGCAATAATCTGCCGATGAAGTCATCGCATCCATCACGCACCCTCTGGACCCCGGGACACCGAGTCATTTATCTGTGACGTGATTGGCCAGAATAAGCCTGGACAGCACAAAGGAAGGCGCACCCCTGAGGGGCCCCTCGCCTCCCCGCCTCCCGCCTCCCGCCGCCCTGTCTTTAGCCTCAGCTGTTGGTTCTGCTCAGGGCCCGTCCTGCTTATCATAAATCTCGTGGCATGTCATTACATTCCGCCATCCCCCCTAATTGCGGCTGCAGCTAAAAAAAAGTAATCCTCCTTTCAACATAGCGTGAACGGCTCCGGCCGGCGGCCGCTCCTCGGCGGAGCCCTGTCGCCAGGCTGCCCCCCTCGCCCCGAGAAAAAAGGGAAATCTATTTCTTGACGACAGTTGGAATGTCTGGCCTACGGGTCACACGGAGACGCAGGCGCCGCGGGGCCCTCGGCGGGGAGGCGCCCCTCGCCGGGGCCGGGGCCGGGGCCGGGCCGGAGGGCGGCGGGGGCTCTGCACAGCCCACGGGGGCTGGCTGTGGGCAGGCCGGGCTGCTCTCCCAGGCCCCTCGCCCGGTCTGAGCCGCCCGGTGAGCGGGGACGCTGTGTGAGGGCCAGAGACACACAGTAACAGGAGGACCAGGGGCGAGAGGCCGCCTCGCCGCGTCCCTCCGGTCCCTCCCAGCACGTGCGCGCCCCGAGGTCCCATTGTCGCCTCCCCCCCCCCGCCGCCGCCGGGCAGCCGCGGGCCGTGCGGCCCCCATGCCGAGTCCTCTGGGGTGGGACACCCAGAGGAGCTGGCACACGCGGCCCATGGCACCCACGGCCAGAAGGTGGGTGATCCCGCCGAGGCCCCGGCCCCGGGCGGCCACTTCAGCGGGGACAAAGGCGGCCACACGGGGAGCCCAGCATGTGGCACACGGAAACTCGGCGCCTCAAACTATCTGTGTTTGGTGGATCTGACAAAAAAATAGGTATAATTTTGGTGGATTCACATGGGGTGCCTGTTGTTGTTAAGTTTGACAACCTAAAAAAAGGGGGTCTGTGCCCCCGCAGAGTCCCAAGCGGACTCCCCGCTGGCCAGAAAGGTGGGCCGCTGCACGCAGCCTGGGCCAGGCGGGGAGAGGGGAGCCCCGCCTTTAACCTCTGAGGGAGGGAGTGGCAGGGGCAGACGTGGTGTGGTGTGGGGCCCCGCTGCCTGGGCCAGCCTTGGGCATGGTCTCCCCGTCCCCACCAGCTCTCCCCCAGACAAGGGCCCCGCTGCCTGGCTGACCCACCAGGCCCGGCGGCGACCAGGGCCTCCGCGGGAGCAGCGGGATCGGACGGAGGGCGGAGGACGGACTAGGCACTCCGCGGCCTGGGAAGGTGCGGTGAGGAGAGCCATGGGTGGCAGATGCACGGAGACAGCCCCGAATCTAGAAGCGGCTCAAACACCATCCACGGGGCCCCCGGCCGGACTGCCACACGTCCGTCCGCGAACCATCGAGGCCCAGGAGCATGCGATCGCTCCACATTTCAACACAGATCGGTCTGAGTGGTCATGCCGACCGAGAGACAGACAAAAGGTGAAACTCCAGGAAATGCGAGAGAGAGAGAGA
Source organism: Pipistrellus hanaki (assembly GCF_964339955.1). Taxonomy (NCBI): domain Eukaryota; kingdom Metazoa; phylum Chordata; class Mammalia; order Chiroptera; family Vespertilionidae; genus Pipistrellus; species Pipistrellus hanaki. The sequence goes on from NC_140512.1 coordinate 1,330,141, forward strand.
GAGAGAGAGAGAGAGAGAGAGAGAGAGAGGGGGGGGGGGGGAGAGAGAGTGAGAGGGCCCAGCGAAGGTGGGAGGAAGGCCAGGACAGAGCCTATGGAGGATGGATTGATCTTCAGGACTTTGTGGAGATGGTTTCACGGGAGGAGACGGAGATGGGATGGTCCCCATTCGATATGTGAACTTGATTATCAACCCGGGGCCTGACGGAGGAGGCCGCACGGCGGGGGTTCCGCAGCCTCCGTCACACGCTCCGGCCACCAGCGCTCCCTGTGCCTCCTCCTGAAGACAACCGGGAGACATGGGCGGGTCTCGAACCCTGCGCCGTGCCCCAGGGAGCCCCGAGGACCAGCGAGCTGCTCACGGAGGCCCGGACCGTGCACGCAGGAGCGGCCACCAGAGCCACACACGTGTGGAACTCATGGTGCCACGTGGACGGCGAACAGGGCCGCCCGTGTGTGGCGGGGAGCGAGAGAGGCCGGGACAGCGTGGATGGGTGTGTGGGGAAAAGTTAAGTTTCTGTGCATCGGCAATAAACTCAGGAAATACGACGTCAAAAGGGACTGTCTGCCTTATCAGCAAAACCATAAACACGTAGAAATAAATCCAACCAAAAAAAATATTTTAGAGAAAAAATGGAAAAGAGAGAAAAAAGGAAGAGCGAGCAGGCGGCTGAGCGCCATGTCCTGGGCGGATGCCCTGTCCCGCCCATCAGCCCCGGCGGGGCCGAGGGAGCCTCAGGGGCGACAGGCCCAGACAGGCCGCGCAGGGAGCCGCCCCTCCCCCGCGACCACAGCGCGGGGAGAGGGTGGTCTCCGAGCCCAGCCGCTCCACAAAGCCCTGCTCTATTCCGCCAGCCGCGGGAGCCGCCCCCACACGCTCTGGTTCCAGGGCGGCGGGAGCTAATTTTCCACCCCTCCCGGCCCCTGACTGGCAGAGGCAGGTGACCGCACTCCCGGCCCGGGGGCGGGTGTGCTGACCAAGCAGGGGCTGGCTTTCTGTCTCCACGACACCCGATCCCCCCGGGGAAGGCGGTGGGTTCCAGTGGGGAGCGGGGCCTCCCGGCATCCTGAGGCAGGGCGCGCTGGTATTCCTCCTCCCCCCTCCCTCCTCCTTCTCCTTCTCCATGCCAGCAGGGTCCAGCAGGAGCCGAGTTCCCCCACCAGTGAGAGGCTGCATGTGGGCCCTCACCCACCCCGTACCCTGCTCCTACAGGGCCGGGGGCAGGGGGCGGGGGAGCTGCACCTCCATCCACTTGGCCGCAGGGAAGCAAGGCCGGAAGGGCTGAGTGGGGCTGAGGAGGAGCGCCCACCAAACTGCCTGCAAGGACGTGCAGGGCCTTCCCGGGTGCCCTGGGAGGGCCCAGCGGGCAGGCATGGGACACCCACCCCACGCCCACCTGTGTGGGCCCTCCACAGAGTCGCTGCCTGCTAAGGAGATGAAACAGAATCTCACCACATAAGCCCCAGACGCCCAGCATACAACTGAAAACCACCCATCACCCCGAGAGGCAGGCCCATCACGTGACTCTGAACGAGGAACAGTGGGCAACAGGTGCCAGCACTGAGATGACCTGGGCTGTAACTGCCTGGCAAGGACTTCAGAGCAGCCATCCCAAGCATGCTTCCACCAGAATGGCAAACACTCTGGAAACAAACAGGAGCCAACAAGCTACAGCTCCTGGCGACTCCCGAGCAGATTATGTTTCCCCTTTGATCTTCCTGATCTCCAGATTCTTTCCGTCCGGGAACACCGGGCTAAGGCACCAGTGTTTCTGAGCCTGACGTGACAAACGCAGTCCCATGCTGATTGCAATCCTGCCCTGTGTGTGGCTTTCTGGGGGCTGATCATGGACGTGTTTCCTATGAAGTGAACAGCGGAAGCACAGATAACAGGGACCCAGAGAGGGGACATGGAGGGGCATAAACAGAATGAGCAGGAAAGGGGTTGTCATGGGGGCATCCAGAGAGGCAGACAGACCCCAGCTTCTGACCTCGAAGGTCAAAGTGGCTGTGTGGCTCGGCGGTGACTCTCCGCCCCAGGAAAGGGGAAGGCAGTCGACCCTGAGGATGCTGGGTCTAAATGGCACTGAGAGAGGGGAGTGAGCTGAGACAGGGAGGGAGAGGGCATGGGGGCAGGTCGGGACCCCACAGAGCCTCGGACAAAAAGGGCCTATTGTTACACTCTGCCTGCAGCGACGTGCATTGATCGATCTTGACTCAATCAATGATTAACAGAGGACTCTGCTGCGGGGCGGTGGGGGATGCAGCAGGTCGCAGTGGAATGCCGCTGGGTCTCCCTGGGCGCGATTGAGACCCACTCACAGTGACCGGGGCAGGAGGTCACCCCCGTCGCTGGCTGTGTCTGAGCTGCTCACTGATGGTGGGATGGGGTCCTCGGGAGGGAAGAGATCACTCAACCAGGTCCCCATACACCAACACTCCCGAACCAGCCACCTCGTCTGCCTGGCCTGGGAGAACCTAGAAAGCCAGCGGGCACCCCGGCAGGGACTGGGGCGTGGGCGCTGCGGGCCTGGCCATCCTCTGCCGCCGCCCCGTCTTGCTGTGACATGTGGGCAATTGGGAGAACTCGGGGAGCCTCGGCGTCCCAGGCCCCCATCACCCTGAGCACAGGGCCTCCCTCCCGGGCTCTGAGGAGGGTGACAGGAGCTGAACAGCCAGCAAAGGCTCGGGTTTGACACGAAGTCCATGGACAACGAGCACCCGTCCGACCGGGCTCCGGGTGGGTGCTCGGTGCTCAGGGGACCTGCCGGTCCTCAGGTGCGAAGGGGCCGCCCGTGCCTGGCGGAGGGGCTGCTTGGGGCTGGAACCCCCATCGGGGTCCGGCTTCCAACCTCGCAGAGAACACTGAGAAGTCTGCGAGGACGCTCAGTGGGGCATCTCAAAACCTTGCAGCTGAACTGACCACACGTTTCAGAAAAGGGCCGGTCCCACGAGCCTGCAATGAGGGTCTCTGACTTGAGGAGGGGCTGGCTTGGGGAGACGAACCCGGGGCAGGGTCAGGGCCAGCGCACCGCGGGCACACGCGTCGGACCCCCGGGGCCCGAGGTTCCCTCTCTCCCGCCATGCACGTGCCTCCCGCCGGCAGCACCGGGGGGCGGGCTTCCTCCTCCCAATGCGCGCACACACAGAAAGAATCTCATTAGAGGAAAATGGCTCGGAGTCACCGGGAAGCACACCACGCCAGCCACGTCCGTCTCGTTTTAAGAAAGTGATTATTGAGCTTTACAGTAAACACAATGAGGACCATATGATTGCTGACCCCGTGAACTGGAAAGTGACTGCGGCACAGGGCTCCCGGGCCCGGAGGCCCGGCCACCGCCGCGGCACACACACCGCCGCGGCACACACACCTCCTCGGCACACACACCTCCGCCTTGTCCGCCGCCCGGCACCCCTGCCGGGCCCGGGCCCCCCGGGGCCCCCAGCGCCCCGGCCAGACCCACAGGCGTCCTGTGTCCGCCCGCCCGGAGTCGTTAATAGCCCTCAGTCCTCCCTCCCGCCTATGGTCAGACCGGCGGCTGACTTTAGCTCGAAATGCTAAGGATATAGGAGCTTGGGCAAAGGTAAACAAATAAGTAAATAAAGGTCCCCGTGTCCTCCCAGAACGTTTCAGAAAGGGCCTCTTGATTTCTGTGTAGTATCTTTGATATCTTCCAAAAATTCCTGAGTTAACATCAAGTTTTCCTTCTGTTTAGCTTTCTCACACTAAATATTTGGAGTAATAACAGGGACTATTTAGACATTCAACAAACCCCTACTTTCAGGCCCGGGATGCTCGGCCACTGGGCCAGACAGCCCAGCCCACGGGGCCCCTGCCCGGGCCTCAGTTCCCCGCCGTAAACCGGGAGGAGCGGCCGGACCGCGTGCCAGGAGCGGGTGACTCAGGTCCCCAAAGAGCCGTGGGGACGGGGAGGAGGGAGCTCGCTGCAGCTGTCGGGGGCGAAGATGGGGGGGGTACAGAGTGGAGGAGGAGAGGGAGGAGGAGGAGGAGGAGGAGGAGGAGGAGGGGGAGGAGGGGGAGGAGGGGGAGGAGGAGGAGGAGGAGGAGGAGGAGGAGGGGGAGGAGGGGGAGGAGGGGGAGGAGGGGGAGGGAGGCCACACCGGGGTAACGGGCAGGGTCCTCGATGTGAGGGCCTGTGTGCCGCGGGGACCCCGGGGGCCAGGGGACAGCAGAGGCAGACATGAGGGACTCCTCGGGGCAGGCCGGGCCTGGAGCGTTTCTCCAGCCAGCAGCGCTCTCCTCCAGCTCCAGACTGCGGACTGGGTGCCGCGCCGTCCCCCTCCCCGCCCCCTCCGAGTCCTGGTGATTCTCAGCCTGTCTTCCCTCCGCCAGGGGCGGCCTCTCCCGCCCTTTCTAGGAATTCCAGAGAAATCTCGGCTGCGCCCTAAAACAATGAGCCCATTAAGGGCTCCGAGTCACATGAGCGAGACCGCAGCACCCAGGCGGCGGCCTGGCTGTTTCTAGAAACACGGCCAGGACTTCCCTCGCTCACTCCTGTGTTCTTTCCTCTCTCCTGAGGAGTTAAAAAAAAAAGGAAGAGGAAAAGAGGAGAGCGAGGTGAGTGAGCAAAGGCACGTTTGCCTGGGGAGAAACAAGTTCGCTGTGGAGGCGGCAGGCCTGGAGTGAGGCACAGCCTGCTCCACCGCCCAGGCCTCTGCCCTCGCCCCGGCCCCGAGGCAGCAGACTCCGAGGCGTGTAAATGCCGTGACCACCCCAGATCGCCCGTGACCAACAGTGCCCACGCTGCGGGCTGCCCTCGCCACCCCTCCCGCCGCCCCAGGACTGTCACTGCACGTGAGTGGCCGGTCTCCGGGCAGCGCGGCTCAGACGTGGGCGCCCCCGCGGACCCCACACTTAGCATCTGGAGACTCCATCCCCCTCCCGGCCACGGAGCTGTCAGCACCGTCCCAACAGGGTCTCCCATGAGGTCAGGATCCCTGAAGGGAAGGGGACGTGGCCTGGCCCTCTTAGGTGCTTATCTGACGTGGAAAACAGTGTTTTCTCCTCTCAAGTTGCTACTGGTGCCCTGGCTGGTGTGGCTCAGGAAACAGAGTGCTGGCCAGGGGACTGAAGGGTCCCGGGTTCGATTCTGGTCAAGGGCATAGGTCTCGGTTGCAGGCTTGGTCCCTGGACCCAGGCTGGGTGTGTGCACGAGGCAACCAATCAATGTGTCTCTCCCACATCGATGTTACACTCTCTCTCTCTCTCTCTCTCTCTCTCGCTCTCGCTCTCGCTCTCGCTCTCTCTCCCTCCCTCCTTCTCTCTCCTTCCCTTCCACTCACCCCCCAAAAAAATATCAATGGAAAAATATCCTCGAGTGAGGATTTAAAACAAAAACAAAAGGTGCTACTTGTGTGTTAGAAGAACAGCCCCCGTGATTCGGCGTGGGGAGGGAGGGACGGCCGTTTCTCACATGGCAGCCGCCAGCACACGTGGCCACGGCACAGCGCCTGCGGCTCTCCAGCCGTGTGCGCCTTTCAAGGGGTCCTGAGAGCAAGCAGGGGGGGAGCGCAGCCGCCCTGGGGCATGGCCGGCCCCCCCAGGAGCGATGGCAGGGGGCCCTCGGGCCAGAAAGGCCAGAAAGGGAGGAGCCGTCTTTGTTCAGAAAATACTCTCCGGATCACTCTTCCGGCCTCTTCACCCGACACCACCACCAAAATAAATGTCCCCACCGGGGCGGGGGGCGGCATTCCTCCGGGCCGCCGGGGACCCCGAGGTGGTGACCTCAGAGAGGGGCCCGTCCTGCCGGCTGCTGGCGAGAGGCACGTCTCCGAGCCATTTGGAACATTCCTTCCTGCCTCCAGAATAAGCCACCCAAAGGGGAGGGTCAGAGGGAAAATGTCACACAGCCAGCCTTTCCAGTTTTCCAGCCCAGGCCCAGCTGCGGCCTCCCCGGGGCTCCTGACCCTCGCAGACACCGGGCGGCGCCGCCCGGCCTCCCGCCCTCCCTCCCTCCCTCCCTCCGGGAGGAACCAGGGCCCCACACTCCGCAGCCTGCAGGGCCGAGCCCCCTCCCCCAGAGGGAAGAGGGAATGCAGCCCTTCTCTGCCAACTCAGAGCTGGCCTGCGCCCTGTGCTCCTGCCTGGCGACGTGGAGGCCGAGCCACAGCCCATGTGGAGCCCGGCGGGTGCAGGGGCGGGGGGGGGGGGGCTGGGGGCACACAGCCCCCCTCGCCCCCCTCGCTCGCTCACTGCAGCTGCAGGCTGACCACGCCCAGGCCCAGGGAAAGAGGATCTATTTCTGACCCGAGGATGGAGATTTACCTGCTAAATGGGGCAAGGGCCTCTTAATTCCCACTTCTATCCGGGGACGCAGCACCCATGGGGGGGGGACCAGGCACCACACGTAGTCCTCACTCTCCGGAAGCCCCCCCCCCAGAGAATTTAAAAGGAGCCCAGCCACCCCCACGCACGCACATGGTGCCCCCAACGAGGCAGGAGCCGCTGAGTCTGGGTGAGAGGGGCCCAGACATCCTGCCCGGGAAGGCGGGAGGGGCAGGGGTGAGCAGCGCCCTGCCCCCACAGCCCTGAAACCCCACACCAGGAGGGGCCTCACAGCGGGAACAAAGGGGCCGGATCACGTTACAGCACAGCCCGGCTCGGGGCTTCCAGACCTTTCCAAGCCACGAGCCCAGCCCGGACCGTCGAGGACAGACAATCTTTCCCGAAAACCTTTCCCAGAGCGGAGAGCGGGCAGACCCTGTGCAGGGGTTTGCTGCAGTTTTGCTTCACGTGTGCAAACCCCGAGAGAGAAGAGCCCACAGCCCTGAGCGGGGCCTTTCCTCTGCACGTGCCCACTCGGGCGGGGGCTTTGGGGGAGCAGGATCTCCCTCCCCGTTCCTCCTCCCCCGAGGGCGCCCAGGCGCAGAGGGCCTGTGGCCAGGGGTCCGAGGACCGAGAGTGGCTCCCCCTGGCACCGAGGCCCATGCCCCTGACCCGGAGTCTGACCGCGGGGCGGTCCCGTGTCCTCAGAAGGAAGACACCCCCGCCCGCCGGAGGGGAGTCAGGAAGGACCCCGCCAGCCGATCCCGGTCAGCAGCCGGGACCCGTCCGTCCGGGGGCCGCGTGCAGACGCCGCCCCATCCTCCCGGGCCACAGGCCGCGCTTCCGTGCTTTGTGCAGGTCCTCCGAAGGTGGCTGACCCCGCAGGCCTCACATCCGAGCAGGCTTCCTCCGAGCTCGGGGGGACTGAGAGGAGGGTCCCGGAGAAAGGCAGGACAAAGGAAGCCGGAGACACACACGTACACACTCACACCGGCCAGCAACGCGGAAGAGGCACCTCTTTGTTCCCAAGTAAATGTCAGTGGTGCGGCGCTCCGACCACAGGCAGGGGTTGGGAAAATGGAGGAGAAACCCCGAATCCAGCTAAATGCGGCCCACAGGAGGCCCGCTCCGGAGCGAAAGGCACAACTGGGCTGGAAGTAAGAAGGTGGAAAAGGCTTCTCACGTGAGCGGTAATGAAGAGTGAGGCGGCCACACCGCCATCAGCCAACATACACTCTTAGTGCGAGCCGTGCAAAGACAAAGGAGGGCATTATATGCTGAGTAAAGGTCAATTCGCCCCAAATATGTAACAGCTACAAGCACACATGCACCAAGCAGGACGGCCCAAAGGTACGAGGCACACGTGGCAGGCAGCAAGGAGAAAGGGGCAGTGTTACAGTCACAGCCGAGGACTCTGAAACTGCCTCTCAGTAACGGGCAGAGAGAGCAGCCTGCAGAGCGGCAAGAAGTCCAGGCCCTGGACGGCCCCACAAATCCCTTGGATGTCACCCACATATTCGGAACACTCCACCCAATCACAGAAAAATACACATTTTTTTTCCCCTAATGCATATGGAAAATCCTCAAGGATAAACCATATGCTGGCCACAAAAGAAGTCTTAGGAAATTTTAAAATATTGAAGTCATAAAAAAGATCTTTCCAACCACAACAGAATGAAACTAAAAATCCACAGCAGAAGCAACACTGGAAAATTCAGAAATATGCAGAAACGAACGCACTCTTTAAAAGCCAGCGGGTCAGAGAAAAGAGTCACAAGAGAAACTTTATAAAATATTTTGAGACAAATAAAGACAACACATCAAAAATTATGGGATGCTGCGAAAGCAGTGCTGAGAAGGAATTTTACACCTATAAATGCTTCTTTAAAAAAAAAAAAAGACTTCAACTAACCTAAATTCACACTTTCTATAGAACCACAAAAAGAACAAACTAAACCAAAAGCTAACAAAAGGAAGGAAAGAGTAAAGATTAGAGCAAGAATAAATTAAGTATAGGATAGAAAAGGAATAGAGAAAGATCAACAAAAGCAAAAGTAGGTTCTTTGGAAAAAAAAAAAAAATCAACAAAGTTGACAAACCTTTAGCTATACTGCCTAAGAAAGAAAAGAGGGGACTCAGATTGCTAAAATGAGAAATGAAACTAAGGACACTACCCCTAAATTTACAGAATAAAGCAGTTTGTGAGAGAATACTATGAACAAGTAACTGTGTGTCAACAATTAGATGATCTAAATGCAACGGGCAAATTCCTAGAAACACACCATCTACCAAAACAAAATCATGAAGAAACAGAAATATGAATGGATTTATAACTGGTAAATAAATTAATTTTCTGGATTTAAAAATTAATAAGATAAAAATAAAAATTCTCCGGGTTTAAAAAAATAAAATAAAGGCACTGAACTACATAGCTTCGCGGAAGAATTCTGCCGGACTTCAGAATATTCAGATCAGTCCTTCCCGATCTCTTCCAAAAGGCCGAGGAGGGAGCACCCTGCAACTCATTCTATGAAGCAAGCACTGCCCTGGTACCTAAGCCAAAGACACCGCAAGAAAACTATACCCCAATGTCTCTGATGGATACTGGTGCAAAAACTCCTACAAACCCCAGCAGGCCGAGCTCAGCACTGTCTAAAGGATGATTCACCTGACCACGTGGGATAGATTCCTGGAGGGCAAGGACAGTTCAATGCACACAAAGCAATCAGTGTAGCAATATACCGCGTCAATAGAATGAAGAGGGAGAAAAGCCTGCATTGACGGAGAAAATGCATTTAACAAATTACAACACTCTTCCATGATAAAAACAAAACAAAACAAAACACCACTCAAACTAAAAATAGAAGGTGTCTTGGTCCATTTGGGCTACTATACCAAAATACTGCCGCCTGGATGGCTTATAGAGAACAAAAATTTATTGCTCCCAGGCCTGGAGGCTGGAGTGTCAGCTCAGGTGCCAGCAGGGTCAGGTGGTGGATCTATTCCTGGTCACAGACTCGCACTGTATCCTCGCATGGCACAGGAGCGGGAGAGGTCTCTGGGTTCTGCTTTATAAGGGCACTGATCTCACTCATGATGGCTGAGCCCCAATCACCTCCCAATGGCCCCCTCGACTAGGATTTCAACATATAAAATTTTTGGGGGGGTGCCTTTTCCATGTATGGAAACCCTCAGGTAACTTCAGACTTAAAGGCAAAAGCTGTCCTTCTCAGACAGAAACAAGCCAAGGATGCTGGCCTGACCACGGCTATCCAAACTGGAAAGGGAAGCTCTGGCCAGAACACTCGGGCACGGAAAAGAAATAAAAGGTATCTAAACTGGAAAAGAAAAACCAAAATTATTTCTGTCCCCAGATAGCAATTTGGTACCTAGAAAGCTTTAAAGAGGTCTAGACATACAAAAAAATACTGAGTTAATAAATAAATTAATCAAAGTTGTAGAATACAAAGTTAACCTGCAAAAAATCAATTGTATTTCTATAGTCCAACAATGAACAATATGAAAGTGAAATTTACAAACAATTCTATTTATAACAGCATCAAGAATAAAATAGTTACGAATAAATTTAGCCAAGAGGCGCACATATCTCTAAGAACAGAAAGAAGATCTGCTTAAGAGAAGACACCTCATGGTCATGGATTGGAAGACTTAATATTGTTAAGTCAAAACAATCGACAGTTACTCACCAATGTTCAGTTTTTGTTTGTGTGTATGTGTGTGTTGTTGTTGTTTTTTTTGGTTTTTTTTTGCAGAAACATATTAAGCCATCCAAAATTCATATGGATTCCCCAAGGGACCCTGAATTGCCAAAACAACACTGAAAAAAACACCCTCAATGTTGGAGAACTCACACTTCCTGATTTCAAAACTTACTACGAGGCTACAGCAGTCCAAACAGTGTGACACTGCACAGGACGGGCACACAGACGATGGGATAGGAGAGCCCGGGAAGCAAACCCGCCAGTGGGGTGATTTTCAACACGGTGCCCACCAAGGCCAGTCCGTGGGGAAGGAGAGTCTTTTCAACAAAAGCCTCTGGGGAAACTGGATATCCACATGCAGAAGAATGAAGTGAACCCTCACTTTACCCTGTAAAAACAATTAACTCAAAACGGCCCGAAGACCTAAGTGCAAGAGCCGACCCCACAAAGCTCTTGGAGAACGGGAACCTCCGGGACAGTGGGTCTGGCAGCGACTTATTGGGAAAGACACTGGAGTCCAGGGGACAAAGGAATAAACAGATAAATTAAACTCCGTCAACACAGTTTCAGGGGGTGGGGGTGGCTGGGGAGAGGTCAATGGGGAAAGAGATGATGTATGTAATACTTTAAACAATAAATAATTAAAAAATAAACATAAAAATTGTATCAGATCAATGGAAAAAAATACTTTTCTATGTTATTATAATAGATGTCATTATACTTTGGTCCAAATCCATAGAATGTACAAGAAAGTACAATAAGGTGAACTATGAACTTTAGGTGATTATGATTATGTGTTTCTGTGTAGTTTCATCCTTGGTAAAAAAAAAAGGGGGGGGGGTGGCAATGCATGTGTAGGGGCAAATGATATACAAATGATATATGAGAAATCTCTGTACCTTCTTCTCAATTTCTGCTCTAGGCATAAACACAAAAAATGTCTTTAAAATTTTTATATTAATGTTAAAAAAATATATGTATTTTTCACAGTGAAAATAAAAATAATTTTAACCCATGGGAAAATATAGGTATGTTTTTTAAAACTTTTGTGGTATTTTGTTTTAGTTTGCTGTTGTTTGAGGACAAGAGAATGAAAAGATAACCCATAGTATGGGACAAAATAGTTGCAAATCATATACCTGATAAAAGGATTAATATCCATAATATATTTTTTAAAAACTCCCAAAAGTCAGTAACAAAACGCAAATCAAAACCACAAGGAGATAGCACTTCACCCCTTAGGGCAGCTATAAAAAAAAAAATCAGAAAATTCCAAGTACTGGTGAGGCTGTGGAGAAATTGGAACCCTTGTGCACTGCTGACAAGAATGTAAAATGGTGCCGCCTCCATTTTACATACAGCAATTCCTCGAAACGCTAAATATAGACTTACCCTGTAATCCGCTGCTTCACGTCGTGGTATGTACCCCCAAAGGCTGGAAGCAGGGGCTCAGAGAGCTGCGGGCCAAACCAAGGTTGATAAAAGCATAATTCCCAGCAGTCAAAAGGCTCAAGCAACCCAAATATTCAAAAGGACAAGTGGAGAAACAAGAGGTGTTCTGTACACACCCGGGAATATTAACAGCGCTCGGCGCGGACATGAAAGAAGTACCGACACGTGCCACACGTGGAGAGACCTTGCAAACGTTATGCTAAGTGAAAGAAGCCAGGCACAAAACCACCTATTGTATGATCCCAACCATCAAAACCCCCCCGACAGGCAGATCTACCGTGCAGAGCAGTGGTTGGTAGGACGGAGCGGGGGAGCTCGGAGGACATGTGGTGACAGAGGGCTCCTTCTGACGCCCTGAGTTATTCTAAAGGCGAGTGTGGCCCAGCCCACGTGGCTCCGTGGTTGAGTATCGATCCAAGAACCACGAAATCACAGTTCAATCCCCCATCAGGACACGTGCCCGGGTTTGGGGCTCCCTCCCCAGAGGGGGGCGCAGAAAAGGCAGCTGATTCTATCTGATCGTTGGTGTTTCTCTCTCTCTCCCTCTCCCTCTCTGAAATCAATAAAAATTTATTTTTGGGTTTTTTTTTTAAGGAAAAGGCAGGGGTTGTGCCCATCCTGACTGGACACTGTCTGTACTACACTCACACACCACTGACTGCACGTGTCTGAGTACGTTCATTCTGACGCGCGGTGCCCTTTACTGGGGTACACTGGGCCACGTGGGAATTGCATCCCAGAAAAGCTGCATTTGAAAAAAAGAGAGGGGGCCCCAGAGAAGACTAGGCCCTCCCTCGCTGGTGTGGCTCAGTGGACAAGGTATTGGTCTGTGGACTCAAGGGTCCTGGGTTCCATTCCGGTCAAGGGCATGTGCCTTGGTTGCGGGCACATCCCTGTGGGGGGTGTGCAGGAGGCAGCTGGTCGATGTTTCTCTCACATCGTTGTTTCTCTCTCCCTCCCTTCCTCTCTCTAAAAAAAAAAAAATCAATAAAATGTATTAAAAAAAAAAAAAAAAGACGAGGCCCATGACATAATCAGCACAAAAAGGGGTGCGCCCACTAACAATTCTGGCCCGGTCAGGCGGGCAGCCTCCCCGGGCACCAGCCTTGGCCCTCACAGTCCCAAGCAGGGCCTCCGTGGGTGGGTGCTCCGTGGGGACACCCTCTCACACGCGCGCACACTCCTCAAACGCAGGCAGGCAGGATCAGCTCCGGGCCCTTGAGGGACCAGAAGGTTCCAGGCCTTTCTAGGTGTTCTGATCACAAACAAGGCAGAAACCTCCGAACAGAGCCGGGGCGAGCCCCTGGGGACATGGAGCAGGACCCCACGCTCACGGGCACACACGGGACAAAGCAGGGCACAGGAGGAGGCCACTCGGAGAGCGCCGGGCTGGTCGCTGACAAACTCTTGGCAACCTTCCCCGATTAGGTAATAGCTTTAGCAGCGATAGCTCCTGCGGGGGAAGTGTCCTTTTCGGGGGCTTTCTAGAGAAAAGGAGCTGGAGGCAGGGGGGAGGGCGTGTGCTCGAGCGGGCCCGGGCAGTGTGGCTCCGGGGGGAGCGGGGAAGGAGGGGAGAGGCGGGTAGAGGGTCTCAGCCTGCCCCTCGCTGAGCTGGCATCTGCATTCTAACACCATCTCTAGGAGATAACCGGCTGTTTGCAGATGCGGTTAATATTTAACTGGTGTCAGTCCTGAAATTCGCCAGCGCCCTCCAGGAAAGTCAGCGAGGGATTGGGTTGTAAGACTTCCTAATGGTCCAGGCCCCCCGCCACCCCTCTGCCTCCTCCCCGCCCCCAGCGGGCCGGGACCCAGGCCGGCGGCCTCGGACATGTGGAATGGAGGACTGCGCGGTCCCTGTCAAAGCCATCCACGGCCTCCTCGGAACTCTCATCCTGTATCAGTTCATTCACCAGCGTCACCCCAACACCTTCAGCAAAAACGGGGAAAGAAGACAGAAAAAAGCGCCTCCCAGTAACCTCTGTCCCAGGTGACAAAGGGAGTGACCACGTGGCCCTGGCCCCTCACAGCCGCAGGAGGGGGCCGAGCAGCACTTAAAGGGACAAGACACACTGAGATCCCTCTTCTCCCCCGACAGGCCCCTGGCCTGCAGCCTGCTCGGCGCTCCCGCCCCTTCGCCTGACTGCCCCGCGTGGGGAGGGACACGGCCACACCACCCTGGGAGGGTTTTCCTGATGGGCCCACGTTTCCGGGCTCATTTCCAGCCCGGAAATCTAGGAAAGAGGGCCGAACCTCACACGGATGTCGGACCTGCCGTGTGACCACGCTGAATGCCGGGGTCCGGCCGGGGTGGTGTGGGGAGCCAACTTCCTTCCAGAGCCCACAGAAAAGGCCGGAGCAAGAGGGTCCACACCACTCCTCTGTTCATGCCCGACCCCGGTCCCAGGGCCGAGCCAGCCCCAGGCCACCTCTCCCCTGCCCCGCCCACCCGGCGGCCAGGGTTCTAACTCCAGCTGTGAAGGCCCTGGTCACCAGGCCGAGGTGCGGCCCCCGAGCCGGGCCATGTCCGAACCAGGCGTCACCCCTCAGGGGGCTCCACCCGGACTGGCGAGGCCAGGCCCAAACCCCGCAGAGGGCTTCGGGGCGAGGGTGGGAGCCCGGGGACAGGCGGGTCAGAGGTCACCCCCCCAGGACCCTGCCCCTGCCCGGCACCCCTCCACCTGAGCATCAGGGAGGAGGGCGACCTGCCTACCGGGCAGAGGAATGCGCACCTGCTCCCGCGGTTGCCTAAGACGTTCTTACTAAATCGCAGGACACACCCCGGGAGGCCCGGCTTCTGTGGGACCTCGAGGGTTGAGCGTCGAGGGAGTTTGAAATGTCGCCAAATTCCCAGATTCAAAAGACCCAGTGTTCTCTCGAGCTCAGAGCCCGGCTCCGGGCGGCCACTGGGAGTGGAGAGCCTTCGAAGACGTTAGGGGGAACTCGCACATGTGGTCTGGCGCCCCGAAATCCCGGCACCCCGCGACCCCCGCCTCCTGCGCGCTCCCCCGGCCCAGAGACTGGGGCCTGTCCCCCTGCCACTGCTACAGGGGCAAGGGGAGCACCGGGCACCCCACCTTCAGTGCATCCCCCCCAGAGAGCCCCCGTACAACACCTAACACCTCACCCCCGGGAGCCTGCCCAGCGCCGCCCGCACCACCAGGGCAGCCTGTGCTCCTGCAGGCCCTGACGCCCCGGATGGAAAACCCGGCAGACCCGCTCCAACTGCCCGCCCCTCCCAGCACAGAGCCGGGGGCCCCGGCCAAAGGAACAGGGCGAGGCCTGCTCCCAGCCCCGGGGACGGCCCGGCCGGCCTCCCCGGAACCACGGGCCCAGCCACGCAGGACACCAAGGCCCATGGCCGCGCCCGGGGTCACCCGCAGACCCTGGCCGGCACCTCCATACTCACAGAGACCGCCGCAGGGCCCGCCGCCCCCGGAGCGCAGCCCCGGGCGCAGGCACCGCCTCCGGGCCTCGAGCATCTATCTCCTCGGCGGGCTCGCCACGGACGGCAGGCCAGGCCGCAGGGGCTCGGAGGGACAATCAATATGGAAGAGGGCCGATCGGACTGCTTGTCCCGCGGAGCCGGGGCGCGGGGGCCCCACGGGCCGGGCGCAGCGCGTGGAGCGCCATCGGGGGGCGAGCCCTGCCCCGGCGCCTCGTCCCCGCGGTCCTCGGGGCCCTGGCAGTGATGGCGGCGGGAGGGTGGCAGGGGCAGTGTGACACACACGTCATCGGGGGCTGAGGGTGCGGGCGGGCCTGGGCCGCAGCCCGCGGCCGCGCCGCCCGCCGCCCCCGGGGCAGAGAGGGGCGGTGGGCCGGGGCGTCACTGCTGGCTCCGCATCAAACAATGAGCATCACGAGCGGGATAGCTACCGTCCACGGCGGCCACGGGGCCCAGGACTCCGCGGGCGGCCATGGCCGCCGCCCGAGCGGGTGGGGGCGGCGCTTCGGAAAGCACGCGGCAGCCGAGCCCCGGACCACAGGCGGCGGCGGGGACACAGCGGCGGGCCGGCGGCCGGCGGGCGCGGCGCGGACAAGAGAGCCACACCGCGGAAGGGGCTGTCGGTGCACCCGCGCCGCCGGCCCGTGCGCGCGCGGGGCTCGCCGCGGGGGACAGGGGGGTCGCTGCGCGCCCCCGGCGGGGCGGGGCGCGGCCACGTCATGCGCAGTGCGCAGTGCGCAGCGGAGGAGCCCGCCCAGCGGGCCGCGGCCCGGCCTGCGCCGCGCGGACAAGGGAGCCACCCGGCGGACGGGGCCGTGGGTGCAGCCACGTACCCGCCGTGGCCAGGCTTGCAGCATGGAGCCGCGGCGGGCGGGGCGGGGCTGGGCGGGGCACGGCTGCGCAGGCGCAGTGGCGCAGCGCAGGGGACCGCCCAGCGGCCTGCGTGCCGCGGTCTAGGGAGCCACACCGCGGAGGGGGCCGCCGCTGCGCCGCCGCGCGGGCCGGACTTGCCGCACGGGGTCGCTGCGCGCGCACGGCTGGGCAGGGGCGCGGGCTGCGCAGGCGCAGTGGCGCCGCGCCGGGGACCGCCCAGCCCGGTCCACCGGCCGGGGCCCCGCCCAAGCGGGCCGCAGAGCCTCACCGCGGGGGGGACTTCTGGTGCACCTGCGTCGGTGCCTGCTCGCGGGACTTGCCGCATGGGGTCGCTGCGCGCGCGGCTGGGCTTGAGTGCGGCCGCGCGGCACGCAATGTGCAGAGCGGAGCACGGGCGCCCGCTGCTCCGCTGGTCTGCCCGGCCGGGGCGCCGTGCCGCGGGTGGGACTTCCGGTTCATCGGTGCCCGGCGCCCACTGAGGAGGACTGGGCACGCGGGGTCACTGCGCGCTCCCGGCTGGGCCTGGGCACGGCCGCGCAGTGCGTAGGCAGCAGCATCGGAGCCAGCTCGGCCGGTCCGCCCAGCCGGCTTGCCGTACCGCCCGCGGGTGGGACTTCCGGTTTACCCGCTCAGCGGGCCTGGGCGCAGGGGGTCACGCGCGCTCACGGCGGGGCCGGGGCCGGGCCGCGCAGCCTGGGAGCCCGCGCGGTTGGTCCGCCGGCCGGCGTGCCGAAGCGGACCGCAGAGACGTACCGCGGGTGGGACTTCCGGTGCCCTCACGTCGGTGTCCGTCACCTGCCGAGCCGAGAGGAACTTGGCCGCCGGGGTCCCGGCGCGCATGCGGCCGGGCGCGGGCACCAGGGCACCGGGCGCTTGGCGGGCCCCGTGGGCCGCAGGGGACCACGGCGCCACACCCTGGAGGCCCGCCGCCGCCGCGCCTACCTCAGAGCCCGCCACCTGCCGAGCGGCACCGGCGGCACCGGCGGCCACGCGCGCTGGCGGCCGGGCGCCGGCACAGCGGCACCGCGCGCCCGGCCTGGCGTGGGAGCCGGCTCAGCTGGTCCGCTGGCCGAAGTGCTGAAGCGGCCGCGGCGCCGCGCCGGGGGTGGGACTTCCGGTGCCCGCACCGCCGGGCGGCCGCACGGGGGCGCTGGGCGCACGCGGCCGGGCGAGGCGGGCGCCGGGCGTGGGAAAGCGCTCAGCTGTCCGCTGGCCGAAGTGCTGAAGCGGCCGCCGCGGGCCGCACCTGCGCTGCCCGGCAACCGGCGGCGCGGGGGCTGCGCGGCCTCGGCGCAGGCAGAGCGCACGGCTCCGCGGCAGGACGCGCAGCGGGTCCGCTGACGACAGGCGGGTGGACCATGAAGCCGCAGAGCCACGCGCCGAGGGTTCGCCCGCGCCGGCGCGGGGATTGGCGCTCAGAGTCGCCGGGCGCGGGCACAGGCCGCCCCGCTGGCGGCACAGCCCAGACCCCGGGGTCTTTGGCCCCTGGCGCAGCCTGGGGTGCTGCACCCAACACGGAGAAGCGGGGAGCCACTTCCAGATCTGCCAAGTGTAAGGTGACCAGCCGTCCCGCTTTTGGTGGGACAGCCCCGATTTTTAGCAATTTGTCCCGCGGCGTTTTAAAAAAGTCCTTATCTTTCAAAAAATCGGGACTTTTTTTCAAACGCCGCGGGACAAATTGTTAAAAATCGGGGCTGTCCCGCCAAAAGTGGGACGTCTGGACACCTTAGGCCCAAGTGGGGCATCACCCCTCGTCCCCCGCCCACCACTCTCTATGGCCTGGGGGAGCCTACAGCAGACCCCCCCCCCCCGGGCGGTGAGGCGCTCTGAGGAAGGGGAGGAGGGCAGGGCCTGGTCCAGGACCACCACAGGGAGCCCAGCACCGAGGTGGGGTGCAGGCGTCATGTGGTGAGGGCTCCTGATACAAACCCCTGGTTCTCATGGCAACCCCCCCCAAAAAAATACCCCTGCCCTCCCCACAATCACCCTCCACCCTACTGAGCAAGGGCACATACTGGCCACTCACAGAACCCCGAGTCCACCTCACCCACCCTGAAACCACACACAGCACGGCGCTGGGGGCGGAGGGAGTCTCAGACGTGTGACTGGCCTCCCCTCTCCCCACCCACCTGGGGGGCCCTGACCCCCAAAGCCAGCCATTTCCAGCTGTCCCGAGTCAGGATTGTCCAACTCCCCTCCCCAAAATGTCAGCGAGAACGCCAAGGAAGGGCAGACTGTCCTGAAGCCACAGGCACAAAGCTATTGGGACATCACAGAGAAAAGAGATGAATTCAAAATGATGGCAAGGAAACACTACATACGGGATATCTGCTCCCCACTAGTCTCTGCACATACATACACACACACACACCCCTGCCACGCGCCAGGGCACAGACAGGCTTGGAGAGGGTAAGGGGCTTGCACTCAGGGCGACAGGCGGGACCTGCGGGCAGAGGGCCCTCCCTGGCAGAGAAGGCGGCAGAGGGCCGAGGGGTGTAAAAGGCAGCGAGGACAGAACAGCCTGCTGCCGACACCAATTCCCCAAACTCAAACCCAGCCGCTGCCCCGCGCCCAGCGGCAGGAAGGCAGGGGGCTCAGGGGGGAGGGGCTGCAGGGGGAGGCGCTCCGGGGCGAGCGCGGGACCCCCGACTCACCCTCACCGCTCCAGAAGGCAGAGACGCAGATAATCACCCGGGCGGGGGGAGATGAGGCCCACATTCCTGGGCTACTTAGAGGCGGCCACAGGAAAGCAGGGGGAGGCAGGTTCTGGGAGCCGCCACGAAGGAGTGTCCACCCCAGAACAAAGGACAAGAGCCTCCCCGTCGGGGCAGGTCGCGGCTGGCCTGCGCCCAGCCCGAGATGCTGCGGGGGGCGCCCGGCTCGGGCCCCGGGAGAGCAGCCCGCGGGAGGAGGAGAGCGCAGGCACAGAACTTGCCTGAGGTCCCAGGGAAAGTCAGCGCGGGGAGCCGGCTCTCCGCGGGGCCTCCTGGCTGCCAGGGCGAGGAGGGGGCTCAGGGCGGGAGCACCGCCTCTGCCTCGCGCCCCCGCGGCCTGCGGGGCTCCGGCCGGTCCGGGATGTGGGAGCGGGGCGGGGAGGCAGAGGCAGACGACAGGAAGGAATCCAGAAAGCCCAGCCCTGTGCCGCGTGTCCGCTCGCCTCCCGCCCCTCCCCCGCCGGGGCTCGCACACCCAAATCAAACACGCACGTAAGTTCCTGCCTGCCCAAGGGTCTGCTTTCTGGGGAAGCCGGCCGCAAGCAGGAGAAAAAAAAAAAAGTAAAAGTGAAAAAGTAGCTACAACTGGAGAGAAGGGACCACAGGAAAAACTAAAACTAAAACTCACATCTCCGGAAAAAAAGATTTAAAAAGACAGCGTGCCTCTCTGAAACAGGAATATGATGCCATTAACATGAGAGTAACTGTTTAGGGCGACATCTCACCACTGCAGACTCAGTGGCTGGAACACAGTCCCCCTCCAGCGGGGTGCTGAGTGTGAGGGGACCGGGGAGGCGGGGGGTGGGGGGAGGATAGGAAATCTGTGTTTTCCACTCAACTTTTTTTTGCAAGGAATCTAAAGCTACTCTAAAAAGGTAAATTTAGGGGAAAATAACCAAAAAAGAGGTCCTAAAAATTAAAAATGAAGATAGAGAAAGCTACTGGGAAAGTTAGTCACGTTGCTGTGCCCCACAACCTAGGGCAGCACAAAGACACAGGATGGGGTCAGGATGGAGAAGGGTGGGCAGCCCCCTGGCCAGAGCGCCGTCCCCAGGGGCTCGACCCCCGTCAGGAGCAAACAAGCACCACCCCCTGGTGCACTAAGAGGAACCACTGTGATCTCCTCCCCCTCCCCTCCTCCTATTCCCGCTCCCTTTCTCTCTCAAATCAGTACATTTTTAAGGGAGAGAGAGAACCAGTTCAGGCAGCTGACCAGCAGATAAAAAACCCCTCTCAGAAGAGAGGAGAGGAGAATGGAAGAAGGTAAATTAAAGAATTAACTCAGAAACCGGTCCCATCCCCAAAGGACCCGAGTTCCCGTCCAGAGGGGCCCCGGAGGTCCCCGCCCCCATGCTCGGCCCCGAGGGGCTCCCAGACAAAGACAAAGGGAGCTCGCGGGCGTGAAAGAGAGACGATGGGGGAACAAACCAACAGAAGCACCAGGACGTCTCCGCACGCAGAGAACCAAGGACCCGCCGGCCTCGAGCAGCCGCCTCCCGCCCGCACAGCGGGGCCTTCCACCTTCGGAGGGAAAGCCGCGCTCAGACAGACCCGCAGGCCTCAGAGTCCGCAGGCACCTCTCTCCTGGACGCTGTGATGGAATGTTACCATCGAACTCTGGAGAGAGCCAGGCCAGAGGGGTCAGGAGAGCCAAGAGCAGGGAAGGATGGAGAAGGAAGCAGCCAGGGCGGCTGTGGACTGGGAGCCCGAGGGGCCCCAGGGCCCCGAGGAGAGATGGTTTCCAGGAGATAAAGCTGGCCACCTACCGAGGGTGTGCGAGAGGACATTTGCACACCGTGTCAGTTTGGAGCGGGGTGGGAGCAGGGCGCGATAAGTGCAGAGACCACAAAGCAGATGCGAACACAGCGCAGGAGGAAAGGAGAGGTCCTCGGACAGGGAAAGCCAGCCCAGTCTCCGAGGCCGGCTGGGGCGGGCTGTCACAGCGTGGTCTGGGGGAGGGGGGTGTCACAGCAGCATCTGTCCCCCAAGTCCTCGCCCAGCCCCGTGAGCTGAAGAGAGCAGGAGGACGGAAAAAGTCCCAGAGTGGGATTCCGACGGGGCCGTCTAAGCGGGGACACTGGCGCTGGGAGACGGGGAGGGGGAGGGAGCCCGGGGGGGAGCGATTTGTGATTCCTCATGCAGACATCTGCTTAGAAATATGAAGGTAAAGACAGAAAAAAAAAAAAAAAAACAGAAGGAAAAAAACACCCAACTCCTAAGCCGCCGCCTTTCCTTCTGGGAGTTACCTGACAACAGGGTGCCTGGGTGTTGAGGGCTGAGGACACTGGGACCTCCCCGCGGACAGATCTGTCTGGTGAAGACACCCCGGGCCAGCAGGAGGGCCCACCTCTCGGGGGGAGGGGGGTTTCTCCCGCCTGTCCCTCCTCCCAGTGCCCTCCCCTCCAGACCTGAGTCCAGAGAGAGGCTCCGTCTCCTTTCTCTACAAACAGCCGGGAGGGTCCAGGAGAGAGAGGGGCATTCTGGAAAAAGCCAGGAGCAGGCTCTCCGGCCACGGCCACCTGGCGGGAGCAGCCCTCCCCAGCAGCGCCCGGATGTGGGGAGGGGTCTGCCTGGGGCGAAGGACCCTCCTCCACGCAGGAGGCTGATGCTGCACCAACTCCTGATCTCAGCGCTCCTGGGCTCACAGGGCTCTTGGCCTCTGTGGGTCCCCTGAGCCAGGAAGCCTAACCTGGCGGGTGGGTGGGAGCGTGAGACGTTTCTGTTAAAGGGCACGCCACCCAGAAAAGAGTGGGAGAGACCACCGCCCGGACTGGCTCGGGGTGAGAGTTCAAAAAACAACTCAGCAAACCGAGGCCCAGTCCTCCCAGAGCTCCTGCCGTGCCTGGCGGCCCTGAGGGCCCGGCTGCAGAGCCCCCGCTTCCAGCCCCGGGACAGCGTCACAGCCACGGCGAGGCCCACGCGCGGGCTCCGTGCCAGCCGCTCCACGAGCCACGTGCCCGGCGAGGCCTCGCCGATTAATAGAAAGCAGGACACTCAGAGCCCCGGTGGACGTGCCAGAGGCAGCATCTCCAGCTCCTGCCACCCGCCACCTGCCCCCCGAGGGCACGCCACGTCGCCCACAGCGCGTCCGGTGGCCGTGCCCCCTGCCCCCAGGCGCCGCGCGAGGGGCCCGCTCAGGGAGCACATGGCGGCAGCTGGAGCCGCGGGCGGGCCGTGCGCAGTGGTCAGCCCGGCCGAGGGGGGGCGCATTCCTCCCGATCCCCTTCCCGCCACCGGGGCCAAAGCACACCCCGCGCAGCTGCTCCCCGAGAGGAGCCTCGCGTGGAGGGGCACTTCCCCAAGCCCACAGACCCCACGCTGCACACAGCCGGCTGTCCCTCCCAGCAGACCACCCTCCTCCCGGGGCCCGGGCAGGCCCTACAGCAGGACGGCACCGAAGGGCCTCAGAGATGTTCCCTCCACAAGACACCCCCTTCTGCATGACGGGCACCTGGAAGAGCGAGGCTCCCCTCACTCCCAAGGGGACCCCTCGCCCTAAAGTCTGGGTGTCCCCACAGCAGAGGCACATGGCTCGATCCCGCCTGTTGCTCTCTCAAGGGCAGTCACCATTCTTTCTTTCATTGTCACAAAAGGGTGGTCAGCCTGGCCCGTGTGGCTCAGTGATTGAGTGTCAACCTATGACCAAGTAACTATTTGATTCTGGTCAGGGCACATGCCTGAAATGGGGGGAGGGGGGCAGTATACAGGAGGCAGCTGATCCATAATTTTGATCATTAATTTCTCTCTCTCTCTCTCTCTCTCTCTCTCTCTCTCTCTCCCCCCCCCCTTTCCCTTCCTCTCTGAAATCAATAAAAATATATATTTTTTTAAAAGTAAAAAATACAGAAGGGCTGTCAGCCTCCCTGAGACCAGGCTTTAAGGCTGTAAGGGTCACCTGCTTGCACCCCCAGCTGGTTAACAGGCCCCGTGTTCACTAACGAGATGCCCAGACCAAAAGCCCTCCGCTCACCCTCTGCTCAGAAGCCACGGAAGGTGGCCGGAGGCAAAGGTGTCCCCCGCAGACTCCCCAGGCGTGTGCGGCTAAAACACGGACACAGATCCCTCGCCAGCCGGGGCTGGGACCCGAGGCCCGTTACGCGCCCATGAGCACAGACCCTCCCCGCTGCTCCAGAGCGAAGCACAGAATAAGACCAGACTCAAAAAAAAACACTCCACTCGCAGAAAAAGTTTTATTTAAATTGTGGACAGGAGACCGATGGCTTAGACGAGACAAAGCAAACATTTTCTGCTGCTGGGCCCCTTCGAGGCCAGGTTGGCGAGACAGACGGGGTCTGTGCCTCCAGCTGCAAACGCACAGAGAAGGCCTGGGCAGAACCCCTCGGACATGGGTGCTTTTTCTTTAATCCTCACCCGAGGGTACTTTTTCCATCGCTTTTTTTTTTTTTTTTTTTTTTGACTGAGTGGAAAGGAGGGAGGAGGTGGGAGGAGAGGGAAAGAGAGAATTGATGTAGGAGAGATAAATGGATTGGTTGCTTCTCACACGTGGCCCTGGTCGAGGCCAGGGGGACTGAACCTGCACCTGAGATGTGTGCCCTTGACTGGGAACCAAAACCAAGAGCAGCCCTCTGGCCTGGGGGCCTGGGCTCTAACCACGAGCGGCTGGCCCCTTTTCGGGCGGGGGCCTGGCCTCCACACACTGTGGAGTCTGGAACCAGCCGTGGCGGCAATACCAAACCGTTTGGACGGCTCTTGGATTCCGACTTCCTTCTTCTCGCCCGGTGGGGGCCATCGCTGGGCCCCATTCCTGGTGGCTACCGCCCCGCCCAGCCCTGGCCGAGGCCCTGGCCTGAGCCTGCCCACGCCAGGCCCCTGGTCCACACACAAAAGGCATCTGGGCTGCCCCCACCCCCATGAGACAGGCAACGGACAACTTCGGGGTATACAACTTTTATTAAAACGCCGTTTTCGTGGCCATAAACGTCCCTGGCAGATCAAACGCACGACTTTGTGGAGATCTGTGCTTCCTTCCAAAATAAACGTGTCTTTGAGTATAAACAGCGAGTGGACAAAAGAAAATATTGAGAATGACCCAGGCGATAAAGGCCGAACTCTGCACAGCTGGGAACCTCAGGGCCAGCCGTGAGTCTCTCATTCTCCGGCCTGAGACTGGGGGTGACTGGAGGCTGTGTGTGTGCATGTGCATGTGCGTGTGCGTGTGCGTGTGGTGTGGGGGTGTCCTCTGGCCATCCCTGCCTCAGAGGCAGAAGCCCTTGTGCAGCAGGAGAGAGCTCACAGGACTGAAACGACAGCCAGGGCTTTGCTGGCCCGGTGCCCGGGGCGGCCAGTGTCCCCTCTCGAGCCTCAGTTTCCAAACTTGTGAAATGGGGGTGGTCCGGGCGCCAGAGGGTGCAGAGCAGCAAGGCTGCGACCCCCTCTCCTGCAGGGACAGGCTGCAGAGGCGGCGGCCACACTGCCCTGAGTCCCTGTGATGGGAGAGCCCCGGGGTCCCCGGAGACCCCCTCCCCCGTGTGCGCCGTCCTCGGGGCTCCCACTGCAAAGAGGAGAACCTCGAATCCCCGCCGTCGTCCCAGGAAACACGGGGTTCAGGACTTTTCCTGAGTAAACCCTCTCCGCCCTCCCCCGAAAGACACTCCCCCTCCTCTCGGAGTCAGCACTGCTGCTCGGAGAAACCAGATTTACCCAATTTTACTGTGAGAGAGAGACGGGGAGGGGAGGAGGGAAGGGGGACTCTAAAGCCCACCCCGGGGCCGCGGCTTTGTGGGGAGCCGGGCCGGTGCGGGGCGCGGGGCGCGGCGCGGGGCGCACACGCTGATCGGCGCCTCGGAGACAAAGTGCCCCCGCCGCGGCGGCCCGGGAAGTTGGGCAGCGGCCCGTGCGCCCCGGTCCCCCCGGCCCGTCTCCCCGCCTCCGGGACCCCTGGGCGCGGGGCCGGGAGCCTCCGGAGCGGCCGGCACCTGTGGCGCCCGCCGCCCGCCGCGCCGCCGGGACGGAAAGTTGGGGTCCCCCGATCCCGGCGGGGGGGGCGGACACAATGAAGGGGGCACCCTCTCCGCGCCCCCGGGCTGCGGGCCTCCCGGCGGTGCTCGCAGGGGGAGAGGGCGGCGAGTTGCATCAGAAATTCCCTCCGCAAACCGCACGCTCTTATCGCGCCTCCACGGCTGGCGGCGGCGGCCCGCGAGCCTCCGGGCCGGGCCGGGCCGGGCCCAGCGCGGGGAGCGGGCCGCTAACGGAACCGGGGCGGGGGGGGGGGGGCGGGAAAAAAAGAAAGAAAAAGAAAAAAGATCCCGAGGCCGCGCCGCTCCGGGCGGGAGGGTCCGGCCAGCCGCGCGCGGGCGGGCGCACCGGCGGCTGCGGGCGCGGAGGCGGCGCCCATCCTCCCGGCCGGAGCGGCCATCGCCCGACCGCGCGCCCCCTCCCCGCCCCGCGCCGCCGCCCGGAGGGTCCCGCGTCCGTCCTCCGAGGCCCCGCGGCTCCCGGGTCCCGCGCCCGCGCGCAGAGCCCGGCCCGCCCGCCGCCCCGCGCCCCGCGCCCGGCCCCGGCCGCAGCCCCCGGCCCCAGGCGACGCCCTTCCGCCCGCCCCGCGCCCCGCGCCCCGCCGAGGGCGCGCAGACAATGCCGGGGCCGCCGCCGCCCGCCCGGCCGCAAAGTAACTTGCGGCCGCCCCGCCGCCTACCTGCGCCTCCTCCTCCTCCTCCTCCTCCTCCTCCTCCGGGCGGCGGCCTCTGCGCTCCGTCCGGCGGGCGGCACGCGCGATCCGGCCCCGAGCGGCGGCGCAAACTTTGCTCCGCGGCGTCCGGGCCTGGAGCGAGCTGCGGCGGCGCTGGGTGCTGCACCTCCCCGCTCCCCGCCCCCGCGCCGGGCTTTAAACCCGCGCCCCGCCCGCGCCCGCGCCCCCGCCCCGCCCCCGCGCCTTCCTGCTCCGCCCCCGCCCGGACCGCTGGCCGCCGGCGCGGGCGGAGCCGGGCGCAGGGCGTGGCGGGCGCGGCGGGCCGGACCCTCCCCGCGGCTGCCGCGCCGGGGGCGGGCGCCTGCACCCCGAGGCCTGCCCCCCCCGGACCCCCGGACCCCGACACCCCAGACACCCCAGGCCCGGGCGCCCGGGGAGCACGCGGGGACCTCTCTGTCCGGAGAGGCGATGTGCAGGCGAATTCTTTCAAACTCCCAGTCCCCACGGTGCGGTGCGGCCCAAGCCCTGCACCCGGGAGCCCGGGTGTGTGTGCTCAGCTCAGAACCAGCCCAGCGGGGCTGGGGACTCCCTGCCTGAGCCTCAGTTTCCCCATCTGCGGGTGAGCGCCGAGTGCCTGCAGGTGGAGGGGGAGGCCCCACACACGTGGTTAACACCAGCTAAGCCTCAGCGTCCTCACCTCCGAGATGGGCGCATTGGCCCGCCCCCTCCCTCTGAGTGTCACACTCTGCAGCTGGTGACCTGCCAGCACAGAGAAACCTGGTCCCTGGCCCCGCTGGCGCTCCTGGGGGCGCTCAGGCCTCCGCCGCGGTGCACATAGGGTGGTGATTGTGCCTTTTTTGGGTCTCGGTGTTGTAAAAACAGCGAGGACAGTAACTTACCTTTAGGAAGCTGCGTCTGTGCCAAACATTCCCGTCTCCCACTGAGGCCTCCAGGGCTCCTGGAGGCACCACCGTGCAGCCCGGGGAGCCAGGCTCACAGGCCCCGCGGGCAGCCAGGATGCTGGGCCCTTTGAGGCGCTGCCTGTGGTCCCTGCTCTTCCCGCCTGTGCGTGGGGGTGTGAGGAAGGGCCACTAAGGGATCCTCCTGGGAATGTGGGCCCCGCAGTCCACGCCCAGAAAACCAACTGCAAGAGGGGAGAGCAGGGGGTGAAGACTCTTGGGTCCCAGGGAGACCGGAGAAGAGGACCCTGTCTTACACGAAGGGCCCTGGAGGCAGTGAAAGAGCCAAGCTGCCCTGCTCGCCCGCGTGGCAGCCGGGACGCACAGCCGGCCCCTCAGCACCGAATGCGGCCCCGGACACCAGGTGCAGAGGCCTCCGAGCACTGCTCCAGTCGTTTTTAGGGTTCAGTCCCTGTGCCCCCCCCCCCTTTGATGCCTCTCCTGAGCGTAGGGGATTAGCTCACCTAACTCCACTGCAGTCACCGCATTCGCAGGCTCACATCAATCACACACACATCGAATCCGGTCCCCCCTCCGGCGCTGCAGGATCCCCATGTCCTTCCCCTCCTCGCGAGGTCCGCTGGTGAGGGGGACGCTGAGGCCGCAGACATCTCTGCGGACAGGCGAGGCCCACACCCCGGCCTCGGGGTCCTGCTCGCACGGCCCGGGACCCCTCAGGGACCGAGTTCTTTTTTTTTTTTTTTTTTTTTTTAATACATTTCTTTGATTTTTACAGAGAGGAAGAGAGGGGGACAGAGTTAGAAATATCAATGAGAGAGAAGCATTGATCAGTGGCCTCCTGCACGCCCCCTACTGGGGATGTGCCAGCAACCAAGGTACATGCCCTTGACTGGAACCGAGCCCGGTCAGTCTAAGGGCCAATGCTCTATCTACCCTCAGTCTACGGTCCGATGCTCTGTCCACTGAGCCCATCTGGTTAGGGCTCAAACCTGCAGTTTTAACAGACAGACCACCCCCCTCCCATGACCCACAATGCACCAGGGGATGCCTTGCACTCTCTCCAGAGGAGAAACAAGGCTGTCCCCAGGGCACGGTGGGGCTGCTGGTGTCCGGAAGGTTCCTGGTGGTGCCGTGCCCAGCAGTGTCCGGGGCACCGAGACTCAGAGAGGGAGCAGGAGGGAAGGCTTGCCGGGCGCCTCACCAAAGCCAGGAAAGAATGCGCCGGGCAGTCACATTTCGCCAGGAATGCCGGGCTGGGGCCAGGGGGCGGGGGAGGGGGGAGGCCACGGGGCAGGCAGGAGGCTTGGCACGAGGCCAGGCTGCCAAGGCCGGAGGCACTGCTGGCCACTCAGTTGCCTCCACTGTGCCCCCCGCGGCGATAGAGGGAGCGAGATGCATGTTGTCAGACCAGCCCTCTGTGGGACTGTCCGCTCCGGGGCTGGGGGGGGCTGCTGAGCGGAAGGGTGGGCCAGTGCGATGCCTGCCCCTGGGGACCCCAACCAGAGTCCCGGAGGGTCTGCCCAGAGCCCAGGAGGGCACGTGGAAGGGAGTTCCAAAAACAGGCCCAGGATAGACGCCCCCAGATTCCCATCTCCATCTCCCCTTCCCTGGCGGGGCCCCTGCCGCTCCTGTGTTCCATTCCCATGGGAAGCTGTGTTCTTAGGATGTCTCTCCCCCCCCCCCTTTTCCTGAAACAGCTCCCAGCAGGTGACCTTACACCCAACCCGGGACTCATGGGAGGCGTTTGCTACCGGGCAGAAACCACGTTTTGTGGGGTGTGGGAAAGGAATTCAGCTGTGCGACCAGAACAGGGCCACGGCCCCAGAAGCTCCCCATGGCCCCCGGAAACCGACCCGGTCCCCACTCGCCGAGCCACGCCTCTGCCTCGTGTCCCCGAGTTTTGCCTTTTCCAGACCGCACGGGCCATTTCACACCAACGTGAGCTAACAGAATACGTCCGCGGCTCAGGGCGCTTGGTGGTTTGAATCCCCGGAAGTCCAGAGCGAGTAGAATTCAAACTAAGAACAAACCTCTGTGACGGGTCACGTGTCGCGGGCGCTCCTGAAGATCGGGGCTGAAGGAAGCAAAGAAAGAAGCCGGACTTGGTCTCAGCACCACGTCCACGTCCACGTCCACGTCTGCGCACCTGGGGGCCGTGGTGTCCACGGGTAAAGCGTCGCCTCCTCCTGCCTCCACGTTGCTGGTAACTTGTTCAGCCTGAGGCTGCTCAGCCCGTCAGGAGGTGTCGGCTAAGAGGGCCATCTGCCGCCTGCGGCCGGGCTGGGCGGGCAGAGAGGAGCGGCTGGCCTGGGAGACGGCTCGGTGAGGGTCCCCGCTGGCACGGTGAGCGAGCGGCGTTGGCATCGGTCCTGGCCCAGCACTGACGG
Organism: Pipistrellus hanaki; assembly: GCF_964339955.1. Classification (NCBI taxonomy): domain Eukaryota; kingdom Metazoa; phylum Chordata; class Mammalia; order Chiroptera; family Vespertilionidae; genus Pipistrellus; species Pipistrellus hanaki. The sequence goes on from NC_140512.1 coordinate 1,358,585, forward strand.
CCGACACGTGGGACGTTTCAACGGCACCGAGGAAGGTCTCGTGGTCAAGGTCAGTCTCCTGATTCAGATGTGAGCCCGGTCCAGGGTCTTTGCTCCTCAGAGCTCAGCGGTTTTGAGACGGAGTGATTGACAGGGCAGATTTCTTCGGGAGAAGCTCAGTGTTCTCCCTCCTCCTCTCCCTCCTCCTCCTCCTCCTGCCCCGGCTTTCTGTCTCACCTTCTCCCCTCTCCTCTCCCTCGTCATCCTCCCCGGTCCCAGCAGCAAGTTTTCCGTAAACGTTGTTGTCAGGTGTGTAGTCAGCTCCGGGCCTGTGCCGTCTCCAGTAAATAACCAACAGAAAACGCCAGTGTGTCTGACCCTCCTTCTGCCCCTGATCCTGGCTCCACGCTCCCCTCTTGTCGTTTTAGTGCTTTCTGTGCAGCCAGCTCTTGGATGCAGGCCTGAGGGCTTCTCTCCTGCAGGTTCCGCCTCAGCTACGGGGGACCCAGGGTGCATGCCTGGGTCCGGGCCACGGAAGGGACTGGACCTTCATTTATCCAGTTTAGGGTTTTCACCTGCACGCACCCCTGCCTTCAGGGAGGCTGAGGACTTGGCTGGGCGGCTGGGAATTCAGCCCATCTGAGACCAGAGGCGCCCGCAGGTGAGCAGACCTGAGGGCGCCCTGGGCCGAGCCCACGCCGCGGGCACTTCCCAGAGTCCACTGGGGCCGGCCTGGCAGGGTGGTTGGTTCCCTTGGCGCTGAGATCCAGGTGGCATTCAAATGCCCATCGGAGGACACGTGGGTCCACCTGGTGCAAGGCCTGGCTGAGGACGGAGGCCGGGCAGGTGCGCAGTGGCGGGCAAGGACCAGGCTGGGCTCAGGTCCAGCAGGAAGTGGGTCAGGAGGTCACGCCTCGCGCCCAGGAAAAGGCGGCGTCCCACGCCAGAACCAGGACATGGGCCTGCGGGGGCGGTGGTCCCAGCCCTCCTGAGCCCCTCAGAGCCGGACGGGACAGCCAGTCCTGCAGGGCTGGGAGGGGACACAGATCAGGGGTCAGGAGTAAGCTTTCAGTTTTCACGTGACCACCCGCGAACGGTGGCTCTGAGAATCGCTCGGAGTGTTGAGCTGTCCAGGCCGAGGGTGATGGCTTCGGCGGCCGCATCCCAAACGCTCCCTGTGAAACCCGGTGCTCCCCTCTGGGACCTGGGTGCTCCCCCCATGCCGGGTGCTCCCCACCCAGGGGCTCCCCCCCCCCCCGGGTGCTCCC
>NC_140512.1:1362331-1369831 GCF_964339955.1 Pipistrellus hanaki
ATAAAAGACCTACGGTAAGTGGCATCACAGAACCACGCAAACCCTGGAAGAAAACGCAGGCAGGAAACTCGGCCGTCCTCACAGCAACACTTTCCTGATGAGTCTCTGTGGGCACGGGGAACAAAGGAGGACATAAACAAACAGCACTCCATCCGACTGGCCGTCTCTGCCCAGCAAAGGAGTCCGCCCACAGCCCTACCCAGTGTGGCTCAGTGGATCGAGCATCGGTCCCAGGTTCGATTCCTGTCTAGGGCATGTACCTTGGTTGCAGACACATTACCCAGTAGGTGGTGTGCAGGAGGCAGCTGACCGATGTTTCTCTCCCATCAATGTTTCTGATTCTCTATCCCTCTCTCTTCCTCTCTGTAAAAAATCAATAAAATATATTTTTTAAATCAATAAAATATATTTTTTTAAAAAAGGCTTCCACCCACAGGATGAAGAGGGAGCCCACTGCATGGGAGAATGCGTGTGCCGATGTTATATCTGGTAAGGGGTTAATCTCCAACATCTATAAAAAGCTCACACTACACAGCACCAAGAAGAGGAACAACCCAATTAGAAAACAGGGCAAAGGACCCGGATACACATTTCTCCAAGGAGGACATATGGCTGGCCAGTGAACAACGAGAAAATGCTCACCATCGCTAACCATTAGACAGATGCAAATTCAAATGACAATTCGGTGTCACCTCCTACCTGCCAGCATGGCTACCATCAGTACATGGACCAGTAAGTCAACAAGCGGCAAGTGCTGGGAGGACAAGGAGAAAAAGGACCCCTCGTGCACTGCCAGTGGGAATGCAGACTGGCGTTGCCACTGTGGAGAACAGTGTGGACCTTCCTCAAAAAATAAAAAGTCATAGTGCCTTTTGACCTAGAGATCTCACTTCCAGAAATCTATCCTAAGAAATGTGAAACACCAATCAGAAAGGATGTATGTTCATAGCAGCATTACTTTATTATTATTATTATTTTAAAAAATATATTTTATTGATTTTTAACAGAGAGGAAGGGAGAGAGAAACATCGTTGAGAGAGAGTCATCGATCAGCTGCCTCTTGCACACCCCCTACTGGGGATGTGCCCACAACCAAGGTACATGCCCTTGACCAGAATCAAAACAGGGACCCTTCAGTCCGCAGGCTGACTCTCTATCCACTGAGCCAACCTGGTTCCAGCCAGCATTACTTATAATTGCTAAGATCTGGAAGCAGCCCAAGTGCCCATCAGTAGATAACGGATAAAAATTCTGTGGTACCTTTGCCCAATGAAATACTATTGCCATGTAAAATAAACAAACAAACAAACAAACAAACAAACAAATAAATAAATAAATGAAAAAGAGGGACATGGGACATCTTACCTTTTGGGACAGCATAAATGGACCTGGAGCGTGTTATCCTAAGTCTGTGGTCGGCAAACTGTGGCTGGAGAGCCACATGCGGCTCTTTGGCCCCTTGAGTGTGGCTCTTCCACAAACTATCATGGCCTGGGAGAGTCTATTTTGAAGACGTGGTGATAGAAGAAGTTTAAGTTTAAAAAAATGTGGCTCTCCAAAGAAATGTCCATCGTTGTCCTGTTGATATTTGGCTCTGCTGACTAAAGAGTTTGCCGACCACTGTCTAAGTGAAAGAAGCCACTCAGAGAGAGATCAGCATCACATGATCTCTCCATTTTGTGGAACCTAATGAATAAAATAAACTGATGAACAGCATAGGCGTGGACACAGGAGCAGCTGACTGCTGTCGGAGCGGAAGGGGCCGGGGGCCGGGGGGCTCTATGAAAGAAGGTGAAGGGGTCCAGCAAAAGCAAACACACGTGTGCTGTGGACACACATCCATGCAGACCGCAGCGTGGTGACAGCCAGAGGGGAAGAGGTGGGCACAGGCGGGCGGGCCGAGGGGAGGTGCATGGGGATGGAGAGGGTCCTGGGCGCAGGGACAGGCGATGCTCCGTGGAGCTGTGCGCTGGAGGCCTGTATGCCCTTGTGAGCCGAGGTCACCCCAATGAGTGCAATAGAACATAAAGTGCAATGCTTCATGGACCACACGACAAGTAGCAATGCCAAAACACTGCTGTCCCCAATTTACAGAAGTTAAAAACGGGGGTTCAGAGATGTGAGTGGCCCTTCCCACTGCCTCTACAACCCCCACAGGAAACCAGGGTTTCAGCCTAGCTCCCCAAGTCCGCGTGCAGTGTCCCAACCCCACATCCCTAGGAAGACACCAGCCCCTCACAGGCAATCTGAGGACCTCCTTTCACCCACCTGACATTTTTTTTTTAATATACTTTATTGATTTTTTTACAGAGAGGAAGGGAGAGAGATAGAGAGCTAGAAACGTCGATGAGAGAGAAACATTGACCAGCTGCCTCTTGCACACCCCGTAATGGGGATATGCCCGCAACCAATGTACATGCCCTTGACCGGAGTCGAACCTGGGACCTTTCAGTCCGCAGACCGACGCTCTACCACTGAGCCAAACCGTTTTCGGCCCACCTAACATTTCTTTGCAACTTTCCCGTGTATTTCAAAATACAGGCCTGGCCAACATGGCTCAGTGGTGGAGCATCGACCTATGAACCAGGAGTGCCAGAAACCGTCCATTGTCTCACTGATAGAAAGATGTAAAAGGCTGGTCAACCTTGAAGCTCTGAAAGGTCAGAGCCAACCGCTCTCTTTCTAATGGAGACAACGGTAACTGAGGCAACTTCCCCACCAAGAAATCATGTAAATCCTTACTGATATGATAACCTGCTTATTACCTGCCTAAGGGCTATGGGTGTCTCCCACAGTCTCAATAAAAGGGATAGCAAGGTCAGAGCCTAGCGGCAGTCCTCCCGCTAGAGGTGGGCTCCCGCCTGGCCCCCAATATTCCCAAATTAATACTTTTCTAGTTTTTATCATTTGTGTGCGGCTTTCTCCAGGACCATGCGGGATGTGAAAGGGGCCCCCACACAGGAGGTTACCGTTTGATTCTTGGTCAGAGCATATTCCTGGGTTGCAGACTCAATCTCCTGTAGGGGGCGTGCAGGAGACAACCAATCAATGATTCTCTTTCCTCATTGATGCTTCTATCCCTCTCTCCCTCTCCCTTCCTTTCTAAAATCAATTTAAAAGTAAAAATAAAAACAGTCACACTAATTTTTGAACTAACTTGAAGGGCAGTCCTCATTCAATTCTCTCACTTTTTCTGTGGGCCTGAACATGCCACACTGAAAAGCAGGGCACGAGAGGAGAGCCATGTGAACACCACTCAGAGCACAGGTGCGTCCTTGGGGTGAGGTGGGGTGGGGTGGGAGGAGAACAGGCCCAGCCTCAGAAGACCTGAATTTGAATCCTGGGTTTACCACACACACAGGCAATGCTGCTTCCCTGAGCCCAGGTCCTGCCTGGAAACGGGACACGCGCACTCCAGGGTGAGTGGCAGGTACTGAGAAATCTCTCTATATAAAAGCCTAAGCAACTGGCGGCAGCTGAGATGAGCACTGACCACCAGGGGGCAGACGCTCACGCACAGGCATGGAAACACGGAACAGACTGATGAGTCTCAGAGGGGGCGGGAGCAGGATAGGAAGAGATTCACCAAAGAGATTCCATGCACACTAGAGGCCCAGTGCGTGGATTTGTGCTCCAGTGGGTCCCTCAGCCTGGCCTGTGGGCATCTGGCCAAACCAGTTCTCTGACACCCCCCGAAGAGTCCTGGATGGTGAGAGGGCGCAGGCCGGGCCAAGGGATCCGCCCCCATGCACTGAGCCTCTAGTGGCTCAATAAAAGTAGCTTTAAAAAAATACATATATAGAGAGATTTCAGAAAGGAAGGGAGAAGGAGAAAGAGAGAGAAACATCCATGATGAGAGAGAATCATGGACTGGCTGCCTCCCGCATGCCCCCCCTGGGGATGGAGCCTGCAACCGGGGCCTGTGCCCTGACCGGGAATCCAACTGTGACTTCCTGGTTCATAGGTCGATGCTTAACCACCGAGCCAGGCCTGCTGGGCTAAAAGTAGCTTTTGAATCTCATGAAGAGCAACCCTATAATAAAGGTGCGGTCAGGGTTTTTCGACTCCAAATCCCAGGTCGTGCCCCTCGTCCCGTCCCCTGACGGGTCCGGCCCTTCCTGCCCACACCTGAGCCCTCCCCACACCTGCCTCCACTCCCCACACCTGAGCCCTCCCCCCACACCTGCCTCCACTCCCCACACCTGCCTCCACTCCCCACACCTGAGCCCTCCTCCCCACACCTGCCTCCACTCCCCACACCTGAGCCCTCCTCCCCACACCTGCCTCCACTCCCCACACTGAGCCCTCCCCCCACACCTGCCTCCACTCCCCAAACCTGAGCCCTCTCCCCACACCTGAGCCCTCCTCCCCACACCTGCCTCCACTCCCCACACCTGAGCCCTCTCCCCACACCTGCCTCCACTCCCCACACCTGAGCAGGCTCGCGGCCGTGAGTGGGGACGCGGAGCAGAGTTGTCCTCTCTCGTGCCGTGAGGACGTGGTGATGGCCACGTGATGTGGGAGTGAGGTGGGGTGTCCTCAGGGCCCTGGGTCCCTGCCTGCTGTGCGTGGCTGAACTGCCCGGAGACCACACCCTTGTTTAGTAGGAAACACACACTGAGGAGCTAGGGCCGTGGTCGGCAAATCACGGCTCGCGAGCCACAGGTGGCTCTTGGCCCCTTGAGTGTGGCTCTTCCACAAAACACCACGGCCTGGGCGAGTCTATGTTGAAGAAGTGGCGTTAGAAGAAATTTAAGGGTTTTTTTGTTTTGTTTTGTTTTGCTTTTTTACTTGTTTTTCTGCTCCCGGACAGAGAAAGATTTCTGCTTTTTTAATTTTTTTTATTGTATTGATTTTTCACAGAGAGGAAGAGAGAGGGATAGAGAGTTAGAAACATCGATGAGAGAGAAACATCGATCAGCTGCCTCTTGCACACCCTCTACTGGGGATGTGCCCGCAACCAAGGTACATGCCCTTGACTGGGATCAAACCTGGGACCTTTCAGTCCGCAGGCCGAAGCTCTATCCACTGAGCCACACCGGTTTTGGCTGAAGAAGTTTAAGTTTAAAAGATTTGGCTCTCCAGAGACATTTCAATCGTTGTGCTGTTGGTGTTTGGCTCTGTGGACTGATGAGTTTGCCGACCACAGCCGGGGACTCCCCCTGGACCTGCTCTCCTGGGCACGGGTGGCCGGTGGCAAACCGCCCTGAGCCGGCAGGGCCTCTCCTCTGTTTGCTTTCGTCCGTGTCCACGCTCCCCGCGCCTGCGAGCGGGCCCCAGCGGCCCAGCGTGTCCATGGAGACGGAGGTCCGGCCCCGTGTCTCGGGGAGCCAGGTGCAGATGGTCCCCCGGGCGCCGAGTCAGTAGGTCAGGGGCGCCCGGGGGACCCTCCGGGGGCTGATGGCTGAGCTGTGCGCTCCGCAAACACACACCGGCCGCCACGGGCACACGCCGACCCTGCCTGATCCATCCTGTCACCTCGGAGGGGGCCCTTCGATGGCCCATATGTGTCTGCGTGTGCACACGTGTGTGCGCACGTGCCCGCGTATGCGTGTTGAGAGTTTGTCTTCCGAAACACGCAGCACCTCCCCTTGGGCCCGGCGCCAGGACCGTGCGTGCAGCTGGAGCTCCTTCTGCTCCTGCCCCGTCGGCAGCCCTGGCCCGGCCGTGCACACTGGCCTCTGTCTGCTGGCCTGGCTCAGACCCTCCCTCCACGGGTTCCCGCCCCTTTGAAGACCGAGTCCCCGACAGGGATCGTTTGTTAATAAAGATGTTCACACGGGACGTTCTGAGAGAGAGGAAGGGAGAGGGAGAGAGAGAGAGAGACACTGATGGGGGAGCAGAACATGGATCAGCTGCCTCCTGCACGCCCCCTGCTGGGGATCTAGCCTGCAGCTCAGACAGGAGCCCTGACTGGGAATGGATCAAACTGGCAACCTTTCCGGCCCATGCCCAGGACAACGCCACCCTCAGGCCACATGCGCCCGGTTTCTATGTTCTCCTAACGCCTCCGCTCAGCTGCCCCTCGCCCATCCCTCCATCGTCCACGTCTCCCCTGATGAGAACGGCCCACCCGCCTCTCCGGGCTGTGCTGTGGCTTCAGATCCCAGGGCCGCGTCGTGGCCCCGAGGGGATGAAACGTGTCAGACAGCCTTCCCTGTGCCGCGAATTTTTTGTTAAACATATTTTATTGATTTTTCACAGATAGGAAGGGAGAAAGAGAGAGAATTAGAAACATCGATGAGAGAGTCATCAACCAGCTGCCTCTTGCACGCCACCTACTGGGGATGTGCCTGCAACCCAGGTACATGCCCTTGACCGGAATCGAACCTGGGACCCTTCAGTCCTCAGGCCGACGCTCTATCCACTGAGCCAGACCGGTTTCGGCTGTGCGGTGAATTTGAGAGCCAGTTGCCCTGCTCCTGGGTACCTCCTCTGTGACGCCACAACCACCCCATCCCGTGGCGTTGTCTGGGAGTCACCCCCAAAACCACGGGGTCTCCCAGCACCGCCGGTCCACGCTCACCCTCCCGTGAGCGCTCACCCTCCCCGGCTGCGGAGCGGGGAGCCCACGCGCCCAGCTCACGGACAGCAGGGCTGACTCCTGCCCCGAGCACACGGTCCATGCCGGGCACTGGCACACGCGGCGCCTCCCGGTGGCCAGGCCGGATGGGAGCTGATGCCTGGAGGCGGAAGTGGTGCTCGGCGGCGGGCTGGCCGGGCGGGGGTCCCCCACGTGGCCCTGGGATCTGGCCGACTCCACGCCCAGCGGGGCCTGGCGATCCCCCGTGGCCATCCGGTCCGCGGAGCTGAGGCTGGCGTCCTGAGAGGCTGTGCGTGGCTCCTCACCCTCCGCCCGCCGCCTCCTGCCCGCACTCCGGGTGCCCGCGGGCAGCACCATGTGGCCAGGCCCGGGAGGTCTGGCGGGAAGCGCTGGCCGGCGCCCGCAGGGTCAGTGCTGGACGCTGTGCCCGCAGGCACCGCCGCCATGTCCCCGCGGATCCAGAGAGAGAAGTCACAGACGGTGCTGAGCCCACGTGCCTTGCTGCCTCGTGGGCCTCAGCCACGCCCGCCTCGTCGAGACGTCTCCCACAGCCGCGTGAACTCACAGGGGTCCTGGGGAGAGTCTGAGCACGCACACACACACACACACACACACACACACACATTCCGGGCATCTGAATCTGCCATTTCATTTTACTATTATTATTTTAAAAATCATTTTTATTTATATATACTTTATTGATTTTTTACAGAGAGGAAGGAAGAGAGATAGTTAGAAACAATCGATCTGCTGCCTCTTGCACGCCCCCTACTGGGGATATGCCTGCAACCAAATTGAACCGGGGACCCTTCAGTCTGCTGGCTGACGCTCTATCCACTGAGCCAAACTGGTTTCGGCTATTATTATTGTTTTTTAATCCTCACTCAGGATATTTTCCCATTGATTTTTAGGGAGAGTCGAAGAGAGAGGGAGAGAAGAGAGAAACATCCATGTGA
>NC_140512.1:1374831-1404197 GCF_964339955.1 Pipistrellus hanaki
GGAGGGCTCCCAGCACCTGCCCACAGGGAGCGTTTATTGGCAACGAGAACACTCAGAGGCAGACGGTGCCTCTCCTGGCACGGGCGCCGCAGGCCGCGTCCTCCCGGGAGCCGGCGGGCGGGCGGCAGGAGCGTCCGGGGCCCCTCGCGCGTGGCGGCTGGGCAGCTGGGGCGCATGGCGGCCGGGCTTCTGCCCCGGTCCCGGTCGGCTCATACGAGCAAGGGCACCTGCGGGGAGAGAGAGCCGTCACCCAGGCCGCGGGCGCCAGGGGCCGGCGTCCGGCACCCAGGAGCGGCGCAGGCCCGTCTCCCCAGGGTGCTCGTCCACCCGCTGACTGACTCCACGCGCATCCCCGTCTCTCACGGGGTGAGGACACGCAGACACCCACACGCACTCACAGGCCTCCGGGGCCTCGCCCGGGCACGCAGGGGCGAAGGCGTGGAACCCTGGGCTCTCCGAGGTGATGTGTCTGCACACCCCGCCCCTCGACGGCGCACCCGAGTGTCCTCACCCCTCCGCCTCCCCCTGCGACCGACCGCTGGTTGCACTGCCATTGGGAGCTCAGGCCCGCTTGGCTCGGCCGCGTGGGCGTGGCCCCAGCAGCACACACGGGGATTTGCAGAATTCTGGGGGACATGCCAGTGCCTTCAGAGGCAAAGCGGAGAACACGGGTGGCAATGACACATCCGGTAAATGGTTAAACTCCAAAACATGTAAGGAACTCACACCACTGAACCAGAGGTAGACACACGATCCAGCTGAAAAACGGGCACAGGGCCCAAACAGACTCTCCTCCAGAGAGGACATACAGAAGGCCCAGAGACACGTGAAAACCTGCTCAAAGCCAACGGTCATCCGAGAGATGCACTCAGAACGACGATGCGACCCACCTCACACCGGTCAGAATGGCTACCATCAACAAATCAGCCCCCGACGAGTGCTGCCGAGGATGCGCCTGGCGTGTGCTCAGGCGCCTGACCTCCGGCATGTCTAGAGTTTGGAGGAGAATGCACGGAGCCTGCTCTTTGCAGATGGCGCTCGCGTGCTCTTTAAAGACACGTTCACGCGTGTTTCCCAGCTTTGGGGGCCCGACTGGACCTCCCAACCATGCGAGGCAGTGCCCTCTGTCCATCCTCCCGGCTCTGGGGACCCCCGTGGCGCTCCCTTTGGGCCCTGCACGGTGGCCTGGGGTCAGCCCCGCGGCCTCTGCCCTTTCACATCCGCTCACGCCCTGGGGCAGACCCGAGTCGTTCCTCCACACAGCCCCTCCCCTGCCCATACCCCCCCCGCCCCCCGCTCACACAGCCCACATCACCTTCCTCAGCCTGGCCGCCCCTGTGCCCGAGCGGATGGCGTCCATCAAGGCTTGCCTGGCGTCCACCGGGGAGCCGAGGGCGCCGGCCCTGGGCGCGGTCCTGGCGGCGGGCGGAGCAGCCGGGGCTGCCGGAGGGGGTGGGGGCGGCGGGGCGGGGGCGGGCTGGCTGCCGGGGTCTCCTGGGCCCGGGGGCTCCGGCTCGGACCTCGCCGCCTCGCGGAAGCTCCGGAGCTCCTCGGAGGCACAGGACGCCACCTGGGGGAGACGGCGAGAGGGCACATGCCAGGGTCCTTCCCGGGGCAGCACGCTGGGCCCACGGAGACCGTCTGTCTGTCTGCCTGCCTGTCTGTCTGGCAGTGCCAGGCCCGGGGCCGCCGGTGCCAACGGGACCCACTGCCGGGGGGACCTGTCTCACTGCCTGGAACTCAGGTCCCCGCTGGCCCAGGGCTGGGTCAGACCCCGCCGCGGTGCTGCCTCGGGGGAGGCCCTGGAACCAGGCGGCCCCTCCAGGGACCCGGGACATGCCCAGTGCCAGGGCGCAGGGAGAGGGGCCCCAGCCTCCCCTGCAGGGACCGCCCTTCCGCTGGTCCGGGGGCAGGGCGTCCACAGGGGAAAGCCCGGGTGTTGCCTTCACGGGCGGCCACGCTGGGTGCCACGCCGGGCGCCACTCCGGGCGGCGGCCTCACCTTGCGCAGGCTGCAGGCGCCGCGGTGGCCCCGGATGGCCGCCAGCAGGGCCGAGTGCTCGCTCTCCGCCTCCACGTAGGACGGCTTCTTGGGCCCCCCCTCCGGCCTGGGCTCCGGCGTCTGGAACATCAGTGCAGCACAGGTCACGCGGGGGACGGGGTAGGGGCAGCTGGGGGCAGCCCGCATTCCCCCGCCCTGCCTGCAGGGGGCAGCCCGCGTTCCCCCGCCCCGCCTGCAGGGGGCAGGGCTCCCCGAGTTCTACGCCCACGCCGTTAGCACGGGCCTGGTCTGAACATGACCGCCGTGCCCTGGGGGCCCCTCTGGTCACTGCCGCCAGAGTCCCGGGTCCCACCAGTGCAGTGGGATCTGGGCCAGGTCCAGGGAAGCACCTGCCTCAGTTTCCCCTCTAAGGCCTGGAGGAGATGCTCGGCGCTCCCCTGGCTCGGCAGCCTCAGGGGTGACCTCCTGGGCCCCGTACTCACCTCGGACTCGGGAGGACCGCGTATGGAGCGGCAGGGGAGGGCGGGAGGCCTGAGGGTTACCCGCCTGGCTGAGGGCCCGCAGGTGGGGGCTGAGGGCCCACAGGTGGGGGGTGAGGGGGATGTGCCCTAAGCCTGTTCCTGTTGTGCTTTCTAACTCTCACCTGCGGACACGGGCCTCTGATTTGAGGCAGAGTTGAAGGGACGGGGGTTGTGGGGGGAGAGGGAAAAGAACACCGATGCCTCTGAGAGACACATGATGGGCTGCCTCCTGCACACGCTCCCACCGGGCCGGGGACAAACCCGCGCACCCTGGGTGTGCAGGCTGAAGCTCTAACCACTGTGCCACAGGCCAAGGCAAAGTGCTCTCCTGATGTTGAGGAGCTTCAGGCAGGAGCGGCCGGCCAGACTGCCCACCTACGCCCTCTGCTGTCCAGGAGCAGCTGTGTGACCGCCCTGCCCCAGGCCTGGCTCTCGGGTGTCTCCCCCGGGGGGTCGGGGGCCTGAAGGGGTGCAGACAAGCCCCACCATCCGCTCTGTCTTCAGTGGTTCTGTCAGCTACTCCTTGTCCCCTTGTTCCTATCCCCTCTCTCCCGCTGCACCGAGCCTCAGGGGAGGGGGGAGGAGGGAGGCCCAGAGGTGAGAGAGGAGGGAGGCCCACAGGGGAGGAGGGAGGAGGGAGGCACACGGGGTGGGGGGTAGGGAGGAGGAGGCACAGAGGAAGAGGGAGGGAGGACCATGGGGGAGGGGGAGGAGGGAGGCTCACAGGGGAGGGGGCAAGGGGGAGGCCCATAGCTGAGGAGGGAGGAGGGAGGCCCATGGGGGAGGGAGGAGGACCACGGGGGAGGGGGGAGGAGGGCGGACCACGGGGGAGGGAGGAGAGAGGAGCAAAGGGAGAGGGGAGGCCATGCCCCCAGCCCGCCGCCCACCTTGCGCAGCCGGTCCCGGCCGCCGGCCGTGTGGATGGCCTCCATGAGGGCGCTGTGCAGGGAGGTGTCCTTGGGCGCCGGCCGCTGGACCACAGGCCGGAACCGCTTCTTGGGCCCGAAGATGCTGGGGGACGGGGGGTCGTCCCCCCGGATCTCCGTGCACAGCACCCCGGGCCGCCCCTCCAGCTCGGCGGCGGGGGGGCTGCCCTCGGGGGGGCCATCACCGCCGGCGGCCCTCGGGGCGGCGGGGGGCTCGCTGTGCTCGGGGGCCCACCGGGAGCCGTTCACCAGGGCCCAGCGGGGGGCCGGGTCGTGCCCCGGGCGGGGCGGGGGGCTCCTGGTGCCGTCCGGCAGGCCGGTGCGGGCCCAGGCGGAGCTGGTGCTCTGGTTTCCACGGGGACCACAGCCGGGTCCCACGGGCCCGCGGTCCCTCCGGGCGGTGGTGGCAAGGGGCACGGTGGGCCCATGGGGGGTGCCCGCAGCACCGTCCTGAGCGCACGGCCCCCCGGGAGGGCTGATCCCCAGGCCCCGGGGCGGGGCTCCGGCCGCCGGCTCTGCCGGCTCTCCCCCTCCCCCGCCGGCCTCCGTCTCCGCTGTGCACGCGTGTGGCCCCGGGCGCGGGCCGGGGGCCGCGGCGTCTCTCCGGGCGCGAGGCGGTCCGTCCTCCCAGGGCTTCCTGGCTCCGCCCGGCCTGCCCGACGCACTGGCCTGGGCTCTGGGGGGCGCCATGCGCTTGGCGATGGCCGAGGCCACGTACTGGCTGGACGTCCTCCGCTGCGGCTTGGGGAACAGGGCGTGGGGGGCGCCGGCCGCCGGCACCTTCGTGGGACCAGCGGCGGCCGGCGGCGCCGGGCGGGCCCCGGGCTGGGGACACGGCCCCTCTCCGTGGCCTTGGCCGGCAGCCGGCTGCTGGGGCGACGTCCCCGCGGGGGCCGGGGGCCCGGGCTCCGCCCTGAGGTCGCCCGCTGGGCGCTGCGCCGTGGCCGTGGCCGTGGCCGGGGTGGCCGGGGGCCGGCCCGGGAGCTCCTCCGTGGAGGGGGAGCCGGGCCCGGGCAGCGCCCGCCCTTGGCCCGGAGGCTGCGTGTCCCTCTGAGGAGCCACGGCCGCGGTCCGGCCCCTGCCGCCGGGGGGAACCACCAGGTTGCCCAGCTCGTCGATGGCGATGGCGCCCGTGGACAGCGACTCGCCGCGGTCGTAGCAGCGCCGGTCGGACCTCGGGGGCACGATCTTGTACGTGGTGAGGCCGTGCTTGAGCCCGAAGCTCCCGCCCGGGTGCTGGCCCCGCAGGAACCAGGCCGGGGGCTCCAGAACGCCCCTCCTGTCCTCAGCGTCCCGCCCCGGCCCCGGCCCCGGCTCCTGGGCGCCGCGGTCCTGCCCGGGGGGCTCCGCCCTCACGGGGTTCCCCTCTTTGCGGGGGCCGGGAGAGGCCGCGCGGACCTCCTTCCCCAGGTCCCGGGGGGCGGCGGGGGCGGGCGGCTCCGGCCGGCTCCGGGCCCGCGGCGGGCAGGGCCCCCGGCCGGCCGTGCTGCCCCGGTCGAAGGAGCCGGCGTTGTTGTTCCGGTTGGAGGGCGGGCCCGGGTCCTCGGGGTCGTCCAGGACCTCCCCGATGAAGGTCACAGGGATGGCGTCCGCCGCCCCGGCCGAGAGGGCGCCCCGCAGGCGGCGGCCGGACGCACTGCCGAGGGAGCCGGTGACGGAGCTGCTGTCCGTCTCGTAGCTGTCATCCATGCCTGCAGGAGCGGGCACGGGGTCACGACCCCTACCCCCGCGCCCGGAGCCCGCCCAGGACCCCCCGCCCAGGGCCCCCCGCCCAGGGCCCCCCGCCCAGGGCCCCGCGCCCAGGACCCCGCGCCCAGGACCCCGCGCCCAGGGCCCCGCGCCCAGGGCCCCGCGCCCGGAGCCCGCCCAGGACCCTGCACCCAGGACCCCGCGCCCAGGACCCCGCGCCCAGGACCCCCCGCCCAGGGCCCCGCGCCCGGAGCCTGCCCAGGGCCCCCGCCCAGGACCCCGCGCCCAGCGATCGGCTCCGGGCTCCTGTGACATGCTGTTCACTGGCATGTCAGGGTCACTGCACTTCCTGGGGGCCAGTCACAGCCCCCCCCCCCTCCCCCCCCGCCCCAGCACCCAGAGGGGCCCTGTCTGGACCAGGAGCCTCAGCAGGAGGCTAGAGTCCAGCCTTTGCTGGCTGAAGGGCCCTCCTCCCCGGCGCCCCCTGGTGGAGGAATCGCCATGGGCTCAGAGCTGCCACTCTCACCTTCCAGGTCCTCGTCCAGGCCGGCCAGGGTCCGCTCCCACTGCCCGGCGAAGGCCAGGCCCCCATCAGCCTCGGGGGCCGCCGCGGCTCTCTCGGCTCTAGGGCGGAGCACAGAGAAGGACACCGCGTTCCCCTCCACTCTCATCGCACACATCCTTTCTGGAAACATCCGGGAGGACCCAGCTCCGTTCAAACCCAGCCGCTGCCCCCTCCCTGCGCCCTGCGGTCATCGGAGCTGCTCCGACGCAGATGGGCGGGGTGCCGTGTGGGCGTGGGGTTCCGTGTGGGCGTGGGGGGCATGTGTGGGCGTGGAGGGGACGTGTGGGCGTGGGGTGCCGTGTGGGCGTGGGGTGCCGTGTGGGTGTGGGGTGCCGTGTGGGCGTGGGGTTCCGTGTGGGCGTGGCGTCCCGTGTGGGCGTGGGGTGCCGTGTGGGCGTGGCGTCCTGTGTGGGCGTGGGGTGCCGTGTGGGCGTGGGGGGCACGTGTGGGCGTGGCGTCCTGTGTGGGCGTGGGGTTCCGTGTGGGCGTGGGGTGCCGTGTGGGCGTGGCATCCTGTGTGGGCGTGGGGTTCCGTGTGGGCGTGGGGGGCACGTGTGGGCGTGGCGTCCTGTGTGGGCGTGGGGTGCCGTGTGGGCGTGGGGTGCCGTGTGGGCGTGGCGTCCCGTGTGGGCGTGGGGTGCCGTGTGGGCGTGGGGTGCCGTGTGGGCGTGGCCCCGGAGGGACAGCAGCTCCCTGGCCGCACCTGCTCCCACCCACCCGCCGTCCAAAGTCCGCCGTCACAGACACGCCGGCATGCCCGGGCCTGTGCCAGCTGCACCGTGCTTGCCTCACCTGGCACCTGCCGGGGAGGGGGTGAGGAGCCAGGCCACCTGGCGGCCAGGGGGAGGACTCCTCCGCAGCCCCTCCCACACAGCCAGGAGGCTCCGGAGCCCCGGGCGGCTCCCTCCGGGGTGAGGCCATGGGCTCTGGCCCGGCGCGGGACCTGTGGCCCCGTGGGGCCGTTTGCATGCTTCTTGGTGGCTTAAGGAGCACGCCGGGCAGGGGCGGAGGCACAGCCTCTGCCACCCACAGGCCGTGGCCGGCCCTTCGCCGGGAAATACGGAGTCACGAGGCCGGGAGGCTGACGGCAGCGGCAGCAGGACCAGCTCCCGCCCCAGCCAGGGCCTCCTCCGCAGCCGCCCTGCAGACACGGAGACCGCCGGCACCGGGAGGCCAAAGGCACCCTGGGTTTTCACCTGCGGGGGGATGGGCGCCCCAACCCTCTCCCTGCAGTTCCAGGGCCGTGTCTGTGCCCCACGACGGTGCGCTGACCAAGGCAGCACAGGCCGGGGCCCCGGGACAGCCCGCCGGTCACGGCCACCGCGAGAGCCGCTGAGTCCGCTGGGAGCGCTCTGACTCGGAGCAGCTGGAGGGACAGGACCCTTTTCTAGGCGGGCAGCGTTTTAAGTAGCCTTCGCCCTCCGGTGAGCGATGGGTTCTTTCCGAAGCGGCAGGGCCCACGGCCGGGGAGGGGGAGGTAGCCGGCGCCCGTGTCTCCGGCCCCTCGCCCCGGGGCCTGGGGGACTCGATCCCCGCCGCTGCTCTCCCGGGGCCCTGCGGGCCGCGGCCGCGGCCCTGGACTGGGCGGGAATGAGTCTCAGGGAGGGACGGAGGAGCCGCGCCCTCCCACCACAGCCACTGCTCCCGGGGCTCCTGAGGGCCTCCCGCTCTCTCCCGGGAAGGCCGCCGAAAGCTCTGTCCCTGGCCGGGGGGCGGCTGCCCACACGAGCGGCAGGGCCCGGGTTCGAGTCCAGGAGAGCTGACAGCCAGCTGGATGCGCCCGGCTCGTCTCGGCCCAAAGCAGCCCTGCAGTCACCGGCTCTGGGCTCCAGCCCCGCCACACCCGGCCCTCAGACACGTTCTTAATGAGGCCTGTTCTGGCTGAAGACCAAGACAATGCAGAACAAACACCGTCCAGACGCTCATTGATGTTTCTCTCTCCCTCTCCCTTCCGGGCCGCACACGCTGAGCAAACATCACCAGTGGCATTTCTCGCCCGGGGCGTGGCTGCGGGGAG
This sequence comes from Pipistrellus hanaki, assembly GCF_964339955.1. NCBI lineage: Eukaryota > Metazoa > Chordata > Mammalia > Chiroptera > Vespertilionidae > Pipistrellus > Pipistrellus hanaki. The sequence goes on from NC_140512.1 coordinate 1,382,551, forward strand.
CGTGGGCACCGAGAGGGCCTGGCGGCCGCCAGGGAGGCACAGGACAACGGCAGTGAGCTCCCAACTAGCATCTGCCCAGAGAGGGAGCTGCCCACCCTGAGGCAGGGGCCCAGGGGAGGTGTCCCAGTGGGCTCACTGCTCCCTCCCTAACAAGAATGAGGGGCAGCCTGGCCCGTGTGGCTCAGTGGTTGAGCGTCAGCCTATGAACCAGGAGGTCACGGTTCGATTCCCGGTCAGGGCACAGGCCCTGGCTGTGGGCTTCATCCACAGTGAGGGGTGTGCAGGAGGCAGCGCATACATGATTCTCTCTCATCATGGATGTTTCTATGTCTTTCCCTCCCTCCCTTCCTCTCTGAAGTCAATAAACGTGTTTAAAATGAGTTTTTCTGGGAGTCCAATCATTTCTCTTCTAGAAAACCCCCTAAGTGCACACAGACCCACATACACCTCGCTCACTGTGTCCAGCATGGGAACCGCAACAACCTGCATGTCCATTCGTTAAAGAACGGGAAAGCACACGCACTGACCACGTATCATCTTGGACAAACCTTGCCCACAGGAAGCTGAGGGGAAACGGACACTAAGAGGATGACAGTGTTGCCTGGACAGTGTGGCTCAGTGGTTGAGCGTCAGCCTATGAACCAGGAGGTCATGGTTCGATTCCCGGTCAGGGCACAGGCCCGGGTTGCAGGCTCCATCCCTAGGGCGGTGCATTTGGGAGGCAGCCGATCCACAATTCCCATCATTGATGTTTCTCTCTCCCTCTCCCTTCCTCCCTGATATCAATAATCTCAGTAATAGACAAACATGTAAATTGGCTGTACCTCTGCTACACCCACAGCAGATCAGGAATGAGTATGCAAATTAACCCAACAAAGATGGATGGTTAATTTGCATGTGCAGGTGGGGAGCTACTGGCCGGGCAGGATGCCTGCTGTGAAGGGGAGAGAGGGGGTGGAGGTGGTGCTCCTGTCGGGAGCGAGGGAGGACCTGCCAGCTCCCAGGCAGCTGGGAGCGAAGCCAGGGGAAGGAAGGCCTATTCTTGCACAAATATCACGCAACGGGCCTCAATACATATATCTCATTTAAAAGAAAGACAGTGTTTAGCCGAAACCAGTTTGGCTCAGTGGATAGAGCATAGGCCTGTGGACTGAAAGGTCCCAAGTTCGATTCTGGTCAAGGGCAGGTACATTGGTTGCGGGCACATCCCCAGTAGGGGGTGTGCAAGAGGCAGCTGGCCGATGTTTCTCTCTCATCGATGTTTCTAGCTCTCTATCCCTCTCCCTTCCTCTCTGTACAAAATCAATAAAATATATTTAAAAAAATAAATAAATAAAAGTAAGACAGTGTTTAAAATGGGTATAAACTATCAAGACATCGCTCTGCACGGTCAGTGACACAGGCCGGTGTGGAGAGTGTGCAGACGTGGCTGTGGCCCAGGAGGGGCCCTGGGGTGGGAGCCTCGGCTGGGTCCCTGTGGGCAATGACGTCTCCCCTGAGACTGGGGGTGCCCCCCCCCGTCCACTCCCCACTCACCGGGAGGGCCAGTGCCCGGGGCCGGCTCCCTCCCACGCGGGGCCCCGGGGCGGGCCCGGCTCCGGGGGCACCCCCAGGTCCTGGTCGCTGCCGTCCTCGGGGTCGGTGGCCCACTTGTCGGGGGACTTGGTGCTGCCGTGCTGCGAGTCCAGGGACACGATGTCCGAGGGCGAGCTCAGCACGCCCGAGTCCTCCGTCGTGTCCTCCGACGCCAGGCAGCTGCTCACCGACACCGTCTCCTCGGCCTCCGCGGGCAGCGCCGGGGCCCCGTCCGCGCAGGGGCCGCCGGGCCCCGGGGGCGGGCTCGCTGCGGGTCAGGGCGGGGACACGGGCGCGTCAGCCACACCCCGTCCCCGCGCCCCCCTGTGCCGCCCGCACCGCCCACCGCCCCACCAGACCCAGCGGAACCCACACACAGCTTCCCCCAGAGACACCCGGCGTGGGGGAGCCACAGGGCCTGAGAGGGACCGAGAGCGAAATTCCCCCCGAAAATCAGGGCGTTGGGAGCCAGCCTTTGGCATTTTGGTCCCATGGGGGCGGTGGGTACACGTGTACAGACCAGACTGTGGCCTGTGAAGGCAGGGCCCAGCGTAGCCCTGGGCTAAAGCGAAGCTGGTTCTTTAAAGCAGTCCGGGTTTTAAAAATCCGAACAGCTCTAGCAGGTCTGGCTCAGTGGATAGTGCGCGCAGCCTGCGGACTGAAGGATCCCGGGTTTGATTCTGGTCAAGGGCACATCCCTAGTGGGGGGTGTGCAGGAGGCAGCTGATCGATGATTCTCTCTCATCGATGTTTCTAACTCTCTATCCTTCTCCTTTCTTCTCTGTAAAAAATCAATAAAATATATTTAAAAAAAAATCGGAACAGACCGAGACCTAAATGATGTGGTGAGGCTCGCGGCAGCGGCTCCCGGGCCGGTGGTGTGGCCGACGGGGCGTGACACTGACCCCGCGGCCAGGCCGGTCTGAGGGGAGGGCCTTCCCGTCCAGGGAGGAGGCAGCGCCTCCGGGCGGGGCTGGGACTCTGATGCCGTGGCCCCTGGGGGAGGGGTGCGCTGGGGATGCCGTGGCACCTGGCACAGCCATCGGGCCACGGGAGACACGCTAAGCTGTGTGAGTCCTCTCTTCCTCCCGCTCCCGGTCTGTGGCGGGGAGGGCGGGGGAAGCTCACGCTGACGCCATGTCAGAGGCCAGGCGGGCGCACTCCTCACCCGAGGTGTCGCTTTTAAATTTAATGTGGAAACAGCCCGGCCGGGTGGCTCAGTGGTTGAGCATCGACCTGTGAACCAGGAGGTCACAGTTCGAGTTCCGGTCGGGGCTCAGGCCCAGGTTGTGGCTCCATCCCTAGTTGGGGGCATGCAGGAGGCGGCCGATCCATGATTCTCTCTCATCACCGATGTTTCTCCCTCTCTCTGAAGTCAATAAAAATACCTTTTAAGAAAGATTTAATGTAGACATAGATTTTCAACTTCCATAGCAGGTCTAGGCGAGCCGGCCTGTGGTGGCCGGGAGGGAGGGCTGGGCTGGACGGGGTCCGAGGTGCTGCGTGGAACACCCGTCCCTGCAAGGGAGGACCAGATGCCGAAAGGACAAAGGCCGAGGCCGGTGCGCACTCCCACGCCCGCCCTCCGAGTCAGACTCAGCGGCTCCCACGGCTCAGGGTCAGGCTCAGTGGCTCAGGGTCAGGCTCAGTGGCTCAGGGTCAGGCTTAGTGGCTCTCAGAGGCTCAGGGTTAGGCTCAGTGGCTCAGGGTCAGACTCAGTGGCTCCCACAGCTCAGGCTCAGGGTCAGGGTCAGGGTCAGGGTCTCAGAGGCTAAGAGCCAGGCTAGGGGCTCTCAGCAGCGGGGCCCCACGCGACACGGACAGCGGACGAGCAGAGACGACAGAAAGGATGACAGAGAGCAGTGGCGGAGCGAGCGGCTGGTGTATCAGGGACCCCAGCGTTCACAGGAAGCACAGGTCAGAGTTCAGAGGTCACAGGCTCCAGGCAGAGGCAGCGTCCCAGCGAGTGCCCACGGCCTTCTCCCTCCCACCTGGCTGTGGTGGAGACTCTCCCTCCGAGGGCGGCGGGGCAGGGCGCGGCATGAATACCCACCTCCCTCTTCTGAGGAGGCGGCCGTGCCTCGGACGGACGGACGGACGGAGGGACGGAGGGCAGCCCCTCCAGCTGGCGGCTCCATGTGCCTCACCCGCCCATGCCTGTGACAGAGTGTCCAGGCCCTGAGAGGAGCACTCTCCATGGAGTGTCGCCCATCGGGGCTCCGTCACAGGGGCTTGCGCCCGGGACCCCGCGGAGCCTGGGGTGGCAGCGCCTGGGTGGCGGCCAGGCAGGGTCTGGACCCTCCGGCTCAGCTGTCCGGGACCGGGTGGTCCCCGCGCCCGCGCTGTGGGCTGTATCTGTCTGCGCACACGTGCTGCACCGTGCCGACGGAGAGGAGCGGTGATCACAGAGGCCCGCCCAGCCAGCTCCCCTTTCTCATGGTAACCCCCCCTCCTCCCCACACACACACACGGGGCTGCAGATGCTGCCTAAACCCACAGGCGGTCAGCGAGGGAGGCCGCCTGCTCAGGGCAAGGACCTGAGGCGCAGGGACGCCGGGGCTGGGGGGCTGGGGTGCTGGCGGCCGAGCTCTGCCGGGCCGCAGGCCTGGGGCTGATCCTGACCTGTCGGCGTGGGTCCCCGCCCGCTCCGGGCCCCTCCCCGCCCGGACCGCTCACTGGCGCCTGGCAGCCTCCGGGTGGTCAGCACCTGTGCTTTTGGTTAAGCCTCACCAAGGATGTTTTCTCCTATTGAATCTGAGAGAGTGGAAGGGAGGGAGAGGGAGAGGGAGAGGGAGAGGGAGACATCGACGAGAGGGAGACACTGATCAGCTGCCTCCTGCACACTTGCCCCGACCGGCTGGGCTGGGGTCTGCAACCCAGGTGTGTGCCCTTGACTGGGAGTCGCACCAGGCCCTCGGGGCTGCAGGCCCACGCTCCGTCTGCAGAGCCGCACCAGGAAGCCTAGGCTGACCCACGTGGAGGCTCGCCGGCCCGACCGGCAGAGAGGAGTAGCAGCCGGTGTAAAAGCCCCCCTGGCTGCTCACCTGTGTCAGCGGCCGGTCTGGAGGCGCTGGGGCGGCACAGCCCCCGGCCTTTCCCTCCTCCTCCGCCCGGAGGCAGCTCTGCGGTCAGAGGGCAGCGTGGGCCCTCAGAGCACAGCCCCCGCCCCAGCCTCGCCTTCCCTGCTTGTGGGGAGAGGGCCTCGCCCTGAGCCTGGGCGGGGGCTCAGCAGCTGGGAGCACCCTCCCTCCTGGGGATGCTGGTCCCTGGCGGACGTCAGGGCTCCCCCTGGTGGACGGACGGAGCAGGGACAGCAGGGTCCCCAGGCAGCAGGGCCAGGCTCTGAGCTGCTTGCTAACAGGCTGAGCGGGAGGTGAGCGGGTGTGTGTGTGTGTGTGTGTGTGTGTGTGTACACCTGCGGACCTTTCCTCAGCCTCCCCCCAGCTGTGGGCGTCTCCGGTTTCCTGAGGAGGAGGAAGGAGGTGCAGAGCGTGCAGAGGCAGGTGACAGAGGAAGGTGGCGCTGTGGGGAGCCGGAGCCGGGGCTGGGGGCGCGGGTGATGCCGAGCCTCCTGGGGAAGCCGGGACCTTCGTCCTTGAAGTTTGCTTGTTGTCACTTCACCATGGCAACCACAGAGCAACCTGCTCTCAGTTCCCTCCTGCTCCGTGTGTGCTTGCTGGGAGATGGAGGAGGTAACACACCCACTCACACACAGGTGCACACGGACACACACACGTGAACACGGAGACCACGTGTGTACACAGAAGTACACCTCCCGGGCCGGCGTCCCTGTCACTTCTGTAACCTCCCGGGTGTGTGCTTCTCCCACCATCACGGCACGCGGTTGGTTGTATGAAGCTCTAGCTGTGCCAGTGCCAACCTGTGCGTCTTCATTATTAACTCGGTGTCCGCTGCGGGATTCCCACCGTCATCGCTGACGTTCTCACCACCATCGCCAGACGACAGTCCACGCATGAGAAAACACCTGTGCCTTTTCTTAGTGTGAGCAGTGGCATTAAAAAGGTGTACACACACACAAACACACACACACACACACACACACACACATATGTCAGCCCTGGCCAGTGTTGCTCAGTGGTTAGCGCGTCGGCCTGCAGACTGAAGGTTTGATTCCAGTCAAGACACGTGCCTCAGTTGCAGGCTCCACTCCATTTCGGACTCAGGTCCTGGCACGTGCAAGAGGTGACCAATCAGTGTGTTTCTCTCATATTGATGTCTCTCTGTCTCCCTCTCTCTTCCACTCAATGAAATCAATGGGAAACATCTTGGGGTGAGATTAAATTATATAGACTATGTATATATACACTGAGCGGTCAGATTATGATGATCTCTGAACGCATAGTAATCTGGCCACTCAGAGTGTGTGTGTGTGTGTGTGTGTGTGTGTGTGTGTGTATGAAATCAGCGGCTCGGTGCATGAATTCATGCATGGATGAAGGTCCGGCCAGCCTGGCCAGGGGGAGGGGACATGGGTGGTTGGCCGGCCTGCCTGCTGGTCGAACTCCTGGTCGAGGGGACAGTTTGCGTATTAGCCTTTTATTTTATCAGGAGGACAGACGCTGAGTGGCCAGGCTACTGTGTGTTCAGAGAGCATCATGCTCTGGCCTCTCTGTGCACAGGAGAGAAGCACGCAGGCTCCTCTGATCCTGAGGCCTTTGCACGGACACAGGTGATCTGAGCCAGCACAGCGCCATCCTCAGCCTGAGCGGCCACAGCGAGGCTCCCGCCCGGCCGCCTCGGGCCGAGGGGCCGCCCTCTCCCCGGGCGCAGGGGTTTCCCGGCCGAGAGGGCGGGACAGCAGCCTCCGCCGGGACCTCCTCCCCCTGGGACGCGCCTGCGGACCGGCCCCTGTCAGACGGGGCGCCCGGAGGAACCCAGGCCGGCCACGCGCTGTCCATGCTGGCGCCCGACGCTGGCACCGGCCGCCCATCAGCCCTCCGTCGGGGGACGAGGCTCGATGCGCAGTGGACGAGAAGGACCCCTCCTCCCTCTCTCTCCGGGAACGGCTGCACGGAGACGGAGGCTCACGGGGAGCCCGGGCGCACCGCAGACACGGCCGGCGTGTGCGGGACACACAGGCACAGCCAGGAGCGGGTTCCCACAGCATTTATGGGGGGGGGAGTGGCTTTCCCTCACCGGCCGCTTTGTGGGCACAATCTGGTTTCAGGGAAAACCGGGGAGACATTCTGCAACCGAGGAGCGAACGAGAGAGAGAGAGAGAGAGAGAGAGAGAGAGAGAGAGAGACACGGACGAGTCAGAACTGAAGGAAAACAGGCTCTCGCAGAAACAGGTGCAGCTCAGCGAGGGGCCAGGCAGCAGCCACCACCGCCACCGCCACCGAGGATGGACACTCAGGCCGTGGCCTCCACTGGGCAGCAGCAGGCCACGCCCGGCCTGATGCGTGCCAGTTCCGCAGGAAGTGAGTCCCGCAGGAGGCGAGGCCCGCAGGAAGTAAGCCTGGCCCCGCCCGGCCGCTCCGGGCACCGTGCGGGCAGACAGGAGGGCGCGGCGGCGCTCGGAGGGTCGTCAGAAGCGCTTGGTGTGGCTAGGGAATGACGCGCAGCAGTAAACTGTGGGGACAAACCAGAGTGTGCTTACACAGGGGTATGTCTGTGGTCATGCGTGTCCACACGTGTGTGCACATGCAGCCTCGGCCCGGGGCTCACAGCGCACACGGAGCCCCACGCCCATGGCTATGCCAGGCGCCTCCCCGGGCTGGTCTGCGGCAGGGCTAACGGGCGGCATGGCAGACACCGGCCTGGCCGCCCGCCTCCTCCGGGCTGTGGGCAGTGTCTGCACTCAGAGGGACGCAGGCCCTGCTGGCCGGGCAGAGCCGCGGGCTGTCACGTGCCCCTTTCCACGGTATAAATGCTCCCTCCTGTTCACCCCCACCGCCAGCGCCGGGGGGGGGGGGTGCTGCGGGGCTGGTGAGGGCGCGGCGGGACCCCATGTTCTCTATATGATGAGCCTTGTGGACTCGACTCAGGGAAATCAGCCCGGAGGACGCTGTGCCTGAGGTCGGATTAATAAAACAAAGCCAGCGGGGCGCCGTGCGGCTCCGTGTGCGCGGGTGTGTGACCCCGGGCTTCTCGTGCGGGTAACTGAGGACTGGTTAGCAGCCTAACGTAACCAGCCCGAGCTGTGGTGCTCCATGCTCCTGAGGCCACAGCGAAGAGCAGAGAGCACGCCGGTTAGAGCCGTGAGAGACACCGGTGCGCGTGCATTGGTGTCACGTGCCCACGCGCTGCCGTGGACGCCGCCGTGGACGTGGCCACGTGGCGGGTTAATGGGGAAGCTTATTAGTAAGAAAGGACAGGCTGCAGAGCCAGGAGCAGGGACCACTGTCCCGCGGTCCCACAGTCACGCTCACACACGCCACCAGAGACCCGCTCACGGCGCCCGCAGCGCCACGGCCGAGTCACGGACCTTCGCGCCCCCCCACCCCTGCATACGTGTCTGCCACCTCGATGCCCCCGCGGCCGGCCACGGCCTCCGGGGAGAAGGCACCGCCGATCGGGCCGGGAGCTCGGTCTGCGTCCGATGACGGCGGAGCACACGCCCTGACGCCTGGCCACACGGTGGCCACGCGTGAACAAACGGGGAGCTCCCTCGGGGGAGAGCAAGCCGCTCCGACCGCAGGGCCGGGCTTCTAAACGACAGCAGCTCCACAGAGGACAGACGGTCAGACCAAGCCCACCAGCCTCCCAGTCCCGAGGTGATCGGCAGCCAGGCCCACGCCCGCCAGCGTGGCACAGGGACTGGGCGTTGGCCGGAACCAGGAGGTCAGGGTTCAGTCCCGGCCAGGGCCCACGCCTGGGCTGTGGCTCCGTCCCCGGTGGGCGCGGGCGGGAGGTGGCCGGTCCGTGATCCCCTCCCGTCAGGGATGTTCCCGTCCCGCCCTCCCTGTCCTCCCTGACATCCACAGACACGCCTGGAGCGAAGGAGGCAGCCTCTGGCCAGCACGGCGAGGCCCCTCCGCCTGCGGCCCACAGCTCCTCTGTCCGCGAGGCGGCCGGGGCCCGGAGGAGGCCGGGCCTGCACCCCACCCGCCGGCGGGGGCCAGCGGGGCTCAGCACGGCCCAGAGAGCCCGGCCGGGCCCCGCCGCTCCGCTGGACAAGGCGCAGCCCACTGAGCCCTCCGCTCGGTGCGGCCGGACGCAGCTCCAGCACTGCTCCTCCCGGGCCTCCGGCTCCCATCCACAGAGCGACAGGCGGTGCCACGGCCCTGGGTCTGGTTCCCTGGCCCCCCGAGCGCTGGCCACAGCCCCGGGCACTCGCCAGTGCCCGAGGGAGCCCCGCCAGCCCAGTGTGAGGGGCGGTGCTGGGCGGAGCTGGGGGCGCTGGGGCTGAACTGGGCCGTGCTGGGCGGTGCTGGGCGGAGCTGGGGCTGCCATGGCTCACCGTCTGAGGTCGGTCCTAATTCGAGGAGTGTTAGCTCCTGGCTGACCGTCCCCACCCACGGGCACTCGCTGGCTGAAGCTAACGCCCCCTGGTGGTGAGCGGGGAAATCACGGGGCAGGGCACTTGTGGGCACTGGGACCCACTGCCTGGAGCGCTGGGAGGAGAGGAGAGGAGAGGAGAGCAGAGGAGAGGACAGGAGAGCAGAGGAGAGGAGAGGAGAGGAAAGCAGAGGAGAGGAGAGCAGAGGAGAGGAGAGCAGAGCAGAGGAGAGGAGAGGAGAGGAGAAGAGGGGAGGGGAGAGGAGAGGAGAGGAGAGCAGAGGCGCGGACGCCAGACAGAGGAGCAGCGGAGGCCGGAGAGCCGCACCAGCACCGAGGGGGCCGCCGGCACGGGCACGGAGGGCACGTACGTGTGGGCCTCGGGTCCGCGGCCTCGGGAGCAGCGCCTTCCCCGGGGGAGCCGAGGGGCTCGGGCCCGTCCGTGTCGGGAGGAGGGTAGGGCGGGGGCGGGGGCAGCACTAGCTGGGGAGGCCCCCGGGCCGTGCCTCGGGGCGGCTTTTGTGGCACCTGCCGTCCGCCACCTACACGGGATCAAGGAGGTTATTCAAGGCACAGGCTCCCAGCCGGCCAACAGGGGGCGCTGTGCCACCACCACCCTCACGGCACCCACCCGCCTCACCACGTCCAACCACCCCCTCACCATATCCACCCCTCCATCAAACCCAACCTCTCCCCCCACCACATCCAACCTCACCCCCACCACATCCAGCCACTCTCCTCACCACACCCAACGCCCCCTCACCACATCCAACCTCTCCCCCCACCAAATCTAACCTCACCCTCACCATACCCAACCACCACCTTCACCACACCCAACCCCTCCCCTCACCGCATCCAACCACCCCCTCACCACACCCAACCCCTCCCCTCACCGCATCCAACCACCCCCTCACCACACCCAACCCCTCCCCTCACCGCATCCAACCACCCCCTCACCACACCCAACCCCTCCCCTCACCGCATCCAACCACCCCCTCACCACACCCAACCCCTCCCCTCACCACACCCAACCCCTCCCCTCACCCCATCCAACCACCCCCTCACCCCATCCAACCACCCCCTCACCGCATCCAACCACCCCCTCACCACACCCAACCCCTCCCCTCACCACACCCAACCCCTCCCCTCACCCCATCCAACCACCCCCTCACCCCATCCAACCACCCCCTCACCGCATCCAACCACCCCCTCACCACACCCAACCCCTCCCCTCACCCCATCCAACCACCCCCTCACCGCATCCACCCCCCATCAAACACAACCTCTCTCCCCACCACATCCAGCCTCTCTCCCCACCACGTCCACCCACTCCCCTCACCACGTCCACCCACTCCCCTCACCACGTCCACCCACTCCCCTCACCACGTCCAACCACAACCAGCACCACATGTAACCTCAGTTGACACCAATCCAGTCTCACTCAGCACCAAACCCAATCACACCCAGAACTGAATCCGACTTCCCTCAGCACCAAAGGCAACTACATCCAGAACCAAATGCAACCACCCCCTCTGCAGTGTAACCACACCCTGCCCCAGGGTTCAGCCCCTCCGGCACCAAAGCCAGCCACCTCGGGCACCACCCCTCCCGCCGGCTCGGACACCGCAGGCCAGGGCACTGCCGCCGGCCGGCGGGAGGCCCCCGTGTGACCGTCCTAAGGGCCCTGGCGTCTCCGCCGAGCTCCGAGGACCTGTGTCACTCCGCAGCCTCTCCAGGCCCCTCCCCGCCTCACGCCACGCGCCTAAGCCACGTGCACCGCCACGGCGCCACCGCCTCGGGCATCACAGCGGCCCCGTTCGCTGTTCATACCCCGGGAGCCGCCCCACGTTCCCAGGAGCACGGCTTCCTCTGCCCAGGCCGTGGCTCCCGTCCGTGGCTCGGCGTAATGCCCGCAGGAACGCCCCGGGCCCCCCGCCCGCCTCATCGCTCTCTCCAAACGCTTCCTCCAGGCTTCGGGGTCAGACTCCTCCTGCTCTGGGTCCGGTTATTAGAAAAATTAAACGTCCGTCTGTGCCGAGACACGCCAGGGACGCTCTGGCGGCCGACCTTGGGCTGGAGATGGACCCCGTCTCTCCCGTCCCTCCCCCAGCACAGTGCACGCTCTCCCTTCGGCCGGCGTGGCTCCGGGCTGAGCGTCCACCTGTGAACCAGGAGGCCAGGGTTCGATGCCCAGCCAGGACACAGGCCCGGGTTGTGGGTGGATTCCCGGGGGGGGGGGGCTTGCAGGAGGCAGCGGATCCACGATTCTCTCTCATCATGGGTGTTTCTCTCTCTCCCTCTCCCTTCCCCTCTGACATCGGTGAAAACCTATTTAAAACAGAGAACTAACCCTGAGGCTGCCGACCCCGTTAGGAGGTGGGGGGGCGGGGAAGGGGGGACGGGGCAGGGGGGCGTGGGGGGGCGGGAGAGGAGGCGGTGGTTGCTTTGGGGGGCCCTGAGCAGGCCTCACTAAGCGGACAGTGGCTCCTTTGGGAGGGGGATGAGCGGACGGGAGACACCGGCTCGGCTCCTTCGGGGAGCGGTTCCCAGGCCGACGGGCCCGGCGCTGACAGAGGGGCATTCACGGGGCCCTGACCCAGCGCCAGGGCCTCGCGCCCGCCCGCACGCCCACAATGGCCACTTGTCCCGGGAGCCCGCTCCCCGCGGTCAAAGGCAAATTGTGGGCGGCCGGGCGAGGCGGCACCGCGGGCCACCTGACAGCCTCTCGGGCTCCTGCACCTGCAGCCCGGCCGGCCCTGCTCCCCGCGCCCCTCCCTCTGCCCGCACGCCCGGAATGCCAACGCGGCGGGCGGCGTGGGAATGAGCGCCCCGGCTGCCTGCCAGCCCGCTCTCTCCGCGTCCGGCTCACACGGGCGGGACAGGCCCCCACAGAGGCCCCACCCGTCCTCTGGGCCCATGTCCTCCATGGCAGGCTCTGCACTGCGCGTGGGAGGGCGTGTCACGCGAGGCGGTTAGAAATGACCGAGCTGCTGTCACCGAGACCCGACTCCTCAGCACCCAGCCCGCAGGGCACCGAGAACACGCCTCTGTCCTCAAACACGGCTGCACACATAGCCCGCTTCCACTGTCACCGCGTCCTCAGCCATCCTCGCCGTCCCGCCTTCCACAGGCCACACCACGCCTGCAGCACAACCACGCCTGCAGCACACGTCATACCTGCAGCACACGCCACACCTGTTAGCTACACACACCATGCCTGCAGAACAGGCCATGCCTGCAGCACACACCATGCCTGCAGCACACACCATGCCTGCAGCACACGCCACGTCTGCAGCACACGCCACGTCTGCAGCACAGGCCACGCCTGCAGCACACGCCTGTTAGCTGCACACACGTGCCCGTTCCACTCTTTATTGCGGCATCCTCGTTGGCGCTCCTGTCCCGTGTCAGGGCCGTGAGGGCCGCTGCGGCCAGGCACCGGTGCGGGTGCAGCACGGCCAGCGCACGCGGTCACTCACCCATCGTGCTCTTCCTGTTCTCCTCGCGGTCCTCCGCGCGGTCCTCCTCAGGGTCCCTCGTGCGCAGGGGCACCTGGGGGCTGGGCGGGGGCGCGGGCGCCCGCCTCTTCTTCCTCTGCAGGTCCGACTGGGAGCCCAGCGACATCTGGGAGCACAGGACACGCCGTGTCGGCGGCTCTGGCCCCGGTGGGTGCCGGCCTGGGGACACGGTGGCCCCGGGGCGCCCAGGGAAGCTCAGACCCCCGGACACCTGCGAGCTCTGGGGTGCTCCTCTCTGAGGGCTCCTGGCAGCGGGAGACGGCACCCTCCCGGCCTGACTCCGCCTTGGGGAGCTGCGGGGACGGGGGATCCGCGGCGGAGCACAGGGCGGCACTCCTCAATTTCAAATTTCATTTTACTTTTTATCAAAAACATTTTTATTGATATCAGAGAGGAAGGGAGAGGGAGAGATACAGAAACATCAAGGATGAGAGAGAATCATCAATCAGCTGCCTCCTGCATGCCCCCCACTGGGATTGAGCCCGCAACTCGGGCCTGTGCCCTGACCGGGCATGGAACTGTGACCTCCTGGTTGGTTGACACTCAACTGCAGAGCCACACCAGCCGGGCCAAGGTCAAATTTTAAAAATCATATAAGCCAAAGGAAGAAAAACCCTCTTCATTAACACTCAGTTTAACTACCAACAGTTGGCATACATTTTCCTGGTCTTTAGTTTTTATTTTAAAAAAAATCATATTTTTTCGCTGAAACTGGTTTGGCTCAGAGCGTCAGTCTGCGGACTGAAGGGTCCTGGGTTCGATTCCGGTCAAGGGCATGTACCTTGGTTTCGGAAACATCCCCAGTAGGGGGCGTGCAGGAGGCAGCTGATCGATGATTCTCTCTCATCGATGTTTCATCAGACACACGCACTCACACTTCCACCGCCAGCCCCCAATCTTTTAAAAACTGCAGCATGAGGTTTAAATCCACGGCTCAGTTGTGCGTGGACTAGTGCCCGGTGCACGGGTTCATGCACACTGAAAGGAAGTTCATCAGAGGGTGGCAGGTGGGAGGGGCTGGGCCGGATGGGCTGGACCCACCCTGAGCCAACCTCCCGCGGCCCTCCCTGGCCGGCCGCCCTGGGGGGGGGGGCGTGGCTCGAAGGGCATCTGCGGAGTGAAGGATCCAGAGTGTGAGAGGGCACTCTGCAAAGCTGCGGCCGTACTGGCTGTGGAACACAAATGCCAAGTTTGCAGGAACCAGACTCAGGGCTGACAGCGCCCCATCACCACCACGGCCGGAGGTGGAATCGCGCAGGCCCGCCAGGAAGCAGGTCCTCCTCTCTGGTTCGGGCTGGGTCACCCGAGAACCACCGCTGCCTAGTCACTGCCGCTCAGCAGCTCCTGCATTGAGCACCTGTCCCCTGGTGGTCAGTGCACGTCATAGCGACTGGTCAGACGGGTGGAGGGGCACGTAGCATGTTAGCCTTTTATATATATAGATACTGTATATAGACCGTTGCAACAGATTATCATTATGCAAACAAGCTGTCGTCAGCAGGGATTCTCTGCAGCCAGGATGCATAGTGTCTGCTGCCTACATTTTCTCCCTAAATTTGTTTTGTTTTCTCTGACCTTGATAACTGATTCGTTTTCTAACTGAATTTCCTGGAAATTCCTTCGGCTCCACTCAGTTTTTTTTTTACAATCCGCACCTGAGGATGTGTTCCTGGCGGCTGACAGGGGTGGATGGGGAGAACCGTGAAAAGCCCGGGCTGTGAGGAGCACAGGGGAGGGGACTGACCCACGCTCCCCCGGGCCCGTCACAGCCGGCAGCGACGAACGGGCAGAGCCGCCGGGCCGGGCGAGGACCGGCTGTTTGAACAGCGAAGCCGCTCCAGCCGCCCAGTGCAGAGGCAGCGAGCGATCCCGGTCCCCGCTCAGCCCGGGCTCGGAAAGGTCAGGGCCGGGAGGGCGGAGAGCGGAGGCGGCGAATCCCTCCCTCCGGTGCAGGGGGACGGGGGACGGCACCCCCGGGGACGGGAAACCACGGACAGCCGCCATTTCCCGCTCCCCAACCCGCACACAGCCTCAGACGCCCCTGACGTCCCGGACCATGTAGACACCCACCTTCTCCGCCGCCCTGTCCTGCGCGGGCGGTCCGGCCCCGGGCAGGGCCGGAGGGGGCGGCGCCCGGCGCTTCTTCACGTCGGACCTGGCGGACACCCCCGAGATGTTGCTCAGCGACAGGGACGTGCCCAGCGTGAGGGAGCGGGAGGTCACCGACGGGGAGTTTGGCGTCGTCAGGGAGCCCTGCGGGGACAGACAGACGGACACCCCTCAGCTCGGAGGGCCTGCTCCCCCCGAGCTCCGACCGCGAGCCCTGCCCACTCGCCGCCTCCGTGACCTGCTCACGCCATTTGCTCTGAACACTGGAGACCACGCGGCCACGGGAGGCCACGCTCCCAGCACACGCAGCGAGGGCGTCGCCGAGGACATGGGCTCAGAGCCCCCCCGATGCCCGCAGGGTCCAGCAGGACGTCCCCGTGTGCAGCCCCGAGGCCGGCCGGCCTTCACCATGTCAGCGCTCTGCTCTGTGCTAACCTCCGAGCTGGCCTCCCCGCGTGCTGTCCGGTGCTGCCCGGCCACGCTGCACCCCCCGCTGCTGTCCCGAGGTGGGTCCGTGTGCCCCCAAAGGCTCCGGCTCCCGGGGTCGCCGCTCCCAAGACTTTAGCGGGAGGCGCCCCGGGGCCTGTGCCGAAGGAGCCGTTCACCGGTGCCGCTGCGCTGTACGCACCGCCCCGCCTGTCCTGGGGCAGCACACGCCCCCCTCGCCGCGGCCACAAGGCCCTTGTCGCCCAGATGGAGGGTCACGTGTTGAGAAACTGAAAGTCAGTCGTCTGTGGGCTAATTCTGGGGAACCACCAGCAGCCACACAGGGTGCACTTTTACATAAAAATGTGTTTTTACTGAACTGGGGGGGGGGGGGGGGAGGGAGAGACAGGAACACCCATGAGAGAGAACCATGGACCCGCTGCCTCCTGCACGCCCCCCACTGGGGATGGAGCCCACAACCCAGCCTGTGCCCTGACCGGGAATCGAACCCTGACCTCCCGGTTCCTAGGTGGACGCTCACCCACGGAGCCAGGCCGGCTGGGGCCCTGGTTGGGGCCTGATTCCCTGACATCTCTGTGGTGTCTTTGTCAGGACCCCGCCCTGCATGGAGAGGGCTTTGGGGCAGGGCCTCCTCGGACTCCCGCCCGGAGAGAAGGGGGAGCGGGCTGGGCATGCACCCCTCAGGGGGGCCGGGAGCGCGTCGCCCGGCAGACGGACAGATGGGCTGCCCCAAACCGGGAAGGGGCACGGCCCTTAGGAAAACCGGGCCCACGCCGTGCGGAGCGGATGGCCGGGGACACGAGGCTGCGGGAAGGCGGCTCTGAGCTGACCGCGTTGGCGGGAGTCACGCGGACCCTGCCCCGAAGTCAAAGGCATCGGCTCTCTGAACTCCACTTGTTTCCCACGTTCGAATAGGAGACACTTGGAAAGGCACCAGCTACACTGAAAAAACCTCGCCTACCGAAACCGCCGTGGCTCAGTGGCTAGAGCATTGGTCTGCGGACTGAAAGGTCCCGGGTTCGATTCCGGTCAAGGGCATGTACCTTGGTTGCGGGCACGTCCCCAGTGGGGGGTGTGCAAGAGGCAGCTGGTCAATGTTTCTCTCTTATTGATGTTTCTAGCTCTCTGTCCCCTCTCTTCCTCTCTGTAAAAAAACAATAAAATATATATTTTAAAAAAATAAAAAATAAATAAAAATAAAGATAAAAAAATCTCGCCCAAGTGGGTTTGTGACGAAAGCTGGTTCTGCATCCCAGGCGGGTGGCTGGGCCCTGGACAAACTGCAGACAGGGGTGGGAGGTTCCCAGGCCAGGAGACACTGCCCCCATGTGGCCGAACTGGCTCAACACACCTGCTTCTGGAGCATCCGCTTGGGACTGGATTCTTTTTATTTAAAAAAAAAAATTTTTTTTAAATTGTTGCAATGTTACAGATGTCTCCATTTCCTCTCCTCCCCGCCCCCCAGCCCAGCCCCACGCCGGGCCCTCCCACACGGTGTCTGCATCCCGGGCCAGGCTTCCGTGTTCCTCAGCCAGGCTCCTCCTGGGACGGGATTCTTTACCAGCAAACCGCACAGAAGCACAGGGTCCTGACAAGCAGGGGGGGGGGGGGGGGCAGCTGAAATGATGGGATTGGCTTTATGGCTGAGTCTTGTTGCTTTTTAAAATATATTTTCATTGACGGCAGAGAGGAAGGGAGAGGGAGAGAGAAGCATCAATGATGAGTCATTGATTGGCTACCTCCTGCACACCTCCTACTGGGGATTTGCCCTCAACCAAGGTACATGCCCTTGACTGGAATCGAACCTGGGACCTTTCAGTCCGCAAGCCGATGCTCTATCCACTGAGCCACACAGGTTTTGGCTGCAGCTTAGTTTTTAATAACTTTCCCCCGAAGCATCCCTTTATGGCAGGTGTCCCCATCCATACAGGCGGGGCTGGCCTCTGCCCGGCTCCCTCGGGGCCAGCCCGGGGCGGGCACACGTCGGCCTGGGTCGGGCCTGGTTCATGATCAGAATTTGGAAACCGGTTCAGAACGGTGAGACGTGGCGGCCGTGATGACAATACCTCCATCGTCACCGGCTTCACGCACGGGGCAGACGGGAAAAGCCCCACCTCCGGCGTCGCAGGAGGCTCACGCTGCCCGCGGTAGAGGCTCACACTCACGGAATGCGGCTTTCTCATTTACCTTCGCTCCGAGAGCCTTTCACTATTTTATTTTTATGACGAATCGTGTTTACTGGCCAGGAGAACCACGTCCGGGGACAGTTTGCGTCCGTCGGAAGCACATTAACTATGTCATTTATTCCTTTTCCTTCTGATCGGGTTTATGGGGTGGTGGTCAACCAAAGCTCACACCTCTCCCCGCCTCTCCCGCACACCCCTGTGCACGGTGTGTGTGTGAGTGTGTGTGCTCACCGCCCGAGTCTCACATCCACACCCTCTGGATCAGTCGTGCGGATAGAATTTGGCTTTTTAAAACCAAGGCCAGCCCTGACCGGTGTTGCTCAGTGGATAGAGTGCTGGCCTGTGGAGTGAAAGGTCCCAGGTTCGATTCCGGTCAAGGGCATGATCTTGGTTGCGGGCACATCCCCGGTAGAGGGTGTGCAAGAGGCAGCTGATGGATGTTTCTCTCTCCTCGATGTTTCCTAACTCTCTATCCCTCTCCCTTCCTCTCTGTAAAAAATCAATAAAACATATTTTTTAAAAAATAAATAAAACCAGGCCAGAGGCCCGCAGCGGGCAGAGGTCACCCACTCGGAGCAGAGGGCCTGCACCCCACACAGGGACTTCACTCCGTCCGCCTGGCCCTGAGGGGAGTGGCCGCCAGGTCCTGTGTCTGAGGATGGCCACGGCCATGGCCACGGCCACAGCCATGCTGGGCCGGGGAATACATTCCCCGTAAATCAGACGGGCTGACCACCCCCTGGCACCGGGAAAACACGGTGTCCAGCTGGGGTGACATGTAAAATAAGCGTGTTGGTAAAACCACTGCGTCTGCAGAAGTGAATGGAGACTGACCACGTTTCCATGCCCTCAAACCGAGGTGGCGGCGTGGGGCTGGGAAGTGGGAGACGGAGAGCGGCCGGGCCCTGGCGCCGGGAGACCGGCCAGCGCGGCTTCCCTCCAGCTCCGAGCCAGCCGCTCCGGGGGGTCAGCCCCCCTGCACGTCGTGCGGCTCCCGACCCCGGCTCCCGACCCCCGGCTCCCGACCCCGGCTCCCGACCCCCGGCTCCCGACCGCCCCCCCCCCCCCGGCTCCCGACCCCCGGCTCCTGACCCCGGCTCCCGACCCCCGGCTCCCGACCCCCGGCTCCTGACCCCCCCCCCCCCCGGCTCCCAACCCCCGGCTCCCAACCTCCGGCTCCGACCCCGGCTCCTGACCCCGGCTCCTGAGGATGGAAAAGGCCCGATTGGCCGGGCCCGGGAGAGGGCAGAGAGGGCTGTTGTGCCGGGCGGGGGGGATGGGGAGAGGGGAGCGGGGCGTGGCCAGCTCTCGGATGGCCCCAGCCTCACCCTCAGTCTCAGGGCTGCTTCCCCACGAGAACAGGGAGAAAGTCCCTCCTGAGACCGCCTGGTCCCACCAACCGACGGCCTCTTCCTGCCCAGGGCCCGGGCGGCCTTTGTAACATCGCTCGGGCCTCACAAACCGTCATGTGCAGGTCAGCCGCGCTCTGCGCCAGACACCTAATTACACCGCCGCCTCGGCAGGCCAGACCGATGGCCGCAGGGCCCCACCCGGCCCCACCCGCTGTGAACCAACGTCACCCCAATAGGTCTCATTTTTAAACGGAAGGGGCCCCGAGTCCACGCGGAAGCCTTTCTATCCGTCAGCGGACTCGCCTCTCCGGGGAACGGGGCGCCTGAAGAAAGGCCCCTCCCCAGTGAGGAGGGCTTTTCCGGAAAGCCGCCTCCCGGCCGCCGCCCGGCCAGCGGGACGGCCCGCACCCCGTCTGTGACCACAGCGGAGCTCACCCACAGCCCGCCTCCGACCGGAGCCTCGTGGGCCTTACGAACCCGACTCAGACCCCAGGCCTCAGAGCGCACTGCACTGTGCGATGGCAGAACCCAGGCGTGAGAGCACGCCGGGAGAGGGAGCGTGGCACGGCCGGCACGGACATGTGGAACCACGGAGAGCAACAACGCAGGGGTCTCTCTGCTGCAGGAGAGCTCGCCGTGGCCGGTTCTGAGCAGTGACAGTGAGCGTCAGACTCCTCTCAGACCCATTTGAGGTCCGCGCGTATAAGGCTGTGAGCTCTTCCCTGCCCGGTGTTTGCAGTGAAGAACCTTTTTATCTGCCAGCGGGGGAAGGGCTCGGGGAGGGTCTGAGGTGCTCTGAGGCGGAGTTCAGGGACAGGCCGATCCAGGTGGGGACAGGCCCCGTCTCCAAGCCGCCAGCCCCGCTCCTCCGGGAGGAGGCGGCCCCGGGGAGCACCACCTCGGCCACCGGAGCGCCAGCCGCCAGGAGACCGCAGGAAACTGCCGTCCCAGCTGCCTCTGGGCCGGACCCAGAGCCCAGCGCAGCCCGCGCTTCCGCCGCCCCCGCCTGCGATGTCACCCCCGGAGGCCAGCACTCACGTGGGAGCCCCTGCCCGGCGCCAGCTTCCCCGAGTCCTCGTCACTGTCCGCCCCCGACGGCCGGCCCGGCTCCACCTGCACAGAAGCACAGCCACGTCATGGCATCCCGGGGAAATGGTGCTCCCGCCGGCGCCCTCCTCAGCACACGCCAGGCACAGCCCAGGCACACGCCAGGCACACGCCAGGCACAGGCCAGGCACAGCCCAGGCACAGGCCAGGCACAGCCCAGGCACACGCCAGGCACACGCCAGGCACAGGCCAGGCACAGCCCAGGCACAGCCCAGGCACAGCCAGGACAGCCGCACTCCTGGGCGCTGCCTCTGCACCGACAGAGGCCCCCGCGCCTCCCCTCAGCCGAGCCTGAAAGCTGCCCTCGGGCTCGCTGCTCGGGACGCCGCGGTTTTGAAACCACAGCTCTCTATTGATTTTTTATTTTTTTAAATATATTTTTAAATTGATTTTAGAGAGGAAGGGAGAGAGAGATAGAAACAGCAATGATGAGAGAGAATCACGGATCAGCTGCTTCCTGCACACCCCTCACTGGACTGAAGGGGTCCTGGGTTCAATTCCGGACAAGGGCATGTGCCCAGGTTGCGGGCTTGATCCTCAGCAGAGGGCGTGCAGGAGGCAGCTGATCAATGATTGTCGCTCACATGGATGTTTCTATCTCCCTCGGAAATCAATAAAAGTATATTTTTAAAAAGCAGAAAAGAAAGGGAAAACGGCTTCTGGCCAGCCCGAGAGAGGAGAGGAGGACGGCGGCCGTGGCCCGGACAGCCTGTGCTGGCCGTGGCATTTGCACCGTCAGACTCCGCGCCCAGCAGACTCCGGGCTCAAACAGAAGCCTCTCCAGGGGTTCCCTGCCCTGTGGCAGCTCCTGCCCCGCTCAGCCTGGGATCGGCCGTGCATGCCCATTCCCCCTCCGAGCCCATGGCAGCCGGCCTGCGCCCCTCACCCCTCACCCTCACCCTCACCCCCCCTCACCCTCACCCTCACCCCTCACCCTCACCCTCACCCTCACCCTCACCCTCACCCTCACCCCTCCCTCACCCTCACCCCCTCACCCTCACCCTCACCCTCACCCTCACCCTCACCCCTCACCCTCACCCTCACCCTCACCCTCCCCTCACCCCTCACCCTCACCCTCCCTCACCCTCACCCTCACACCCTCACCCTCACCTCACCTCACCCTCACCCTCACCCCACCCTCACCCTCACCCTCACCCTCACCCTCACCCTCACCCCTCCCCTCACCCACTCACCCTCACCCTCACCCTCACCCTCACCCCTCCATCACCCTCACCCTCACCCTCACCCTCACCCCTCACCCCTCACCCCTCACCCTCACCCCTCACCCTCACCCTCACCCTCTCACCCTCACCCTCCTCACCCTCACCCTCACCCTCACCCTCACCCCTCACCCTCACCCTCACCCTCACCCTCACCCTCACCCCTCAGCCCTCACCCTCACCCTCAGCCCACCTCACCCTCACCCCTCACCCTCACCCCTCACCCCTCACCCCTCACCCTCACCCTCACCCCTCACCCCCCCTCAGCCCTCACCCTCACCCTCACCCTCACCCCTCAGCCCTCACCCTCACCCTCACCCCTCACCTCACCCTCACCCTCACCCTCACCCTCAGCCCTCACCCTCACCCCTCACCCTCACCTCGCCCTCACCCTCACCCCTCACCCCTCACCCTCACCCTCACCTCACCCTCACCCCCTCACCCTCGCCCTCACCCCTCGCCCTCACCCTCACCCCTCACCCCTCACCCCTCACCCCTCGCCCTCACCCTCACCCTCACCCTCACCCCTCACCCCTCACCCCTCACCCTCACCCTCACCCTCACCCCTCGCCCTCACCCCTCGCCCTCACCCCCCTCACCCCTCACCCCTCACCCCTCACCCCTCGCCCTCACCCTCACCCTCACCCTCACCCTCACCCTCACCCCTCACCC